>NW_009695093.1:28573-37875 GCF_000703405.1 Apaloderma vittatum | reverse complement strand
GCTGTCCCTCCACGAGGGCTTCTTCGAAGCTGGAACGCCTTTCTGGGCACCCTCGGTCCCCAGTCTCGTCGTTCCTCCAGACGCTGAGGCCGCGGGGTCGCGGTGGGGAATCCCTAGCCCAAGTTCACACGCATTTCCGAAAGGGCGGTTGGCGCGCCGCAGCGATGAGAGGGGCCTCTTGTGCCATCTCGCAGCTGCCCGGAGGTGCCATCACGGCGACAGTGCCATCGGAGCAGTGGAGACCAGGGCGTTGGGTTTACCTGCGCGGGGTTGGGTTTGGCTGCGTGGGGACTCGAGAGAGCTGCCGTGGGGTCTTGGAGCGCCCGTAAATGCCCACGCGGGGAGAAGTTAGCGTGGGGTGTGTTTGTAGCCTCGTCAACTCTGCAGTACTTTAGCCCGGGCAAATAAATGCTTTCTCTGCATGGGGAAGTCGTTATGAAATATACTAGGGTGTGAATTTAAACCCGAACTTCCTGGGTGAATGCTTTGTTCTTAGAAGACAGTCGAGCAAGAAGATAAATAGCATTAAGGTAGTATATAAATTCTACAGCAGAACAGCTATTTCTGAGTAATAGTTTAATTCGGATTCCTGTTCTCGGTTAATTTCTTTCCTGAGGGTGTTTAACCAACTAGTAAAGACTAGCCTGTATGGAGTTACATGATTTTTGTATTGTTTGGGTGAACGAGTATTCCACTTACCAAGTGTCCATGTGAACACAGGGCTGAGGGTATTCAGTTAATTTTAAATAGCCAAGACTTGCTCCGCTCCAACAGGGCGTTTATGACAGAGATCTTTCTCCCAATGCAGATGAGTCCTTTTCTGAGTTGAGTTTAATTTGTTCTACTTTAAAAGCATACTGCCAGAGAAGTGTAGTAAGCGTGTGGTGAGGAGGTAAAAAGCAGTGCGGAACCGCTGCTGGTTAACGGTGTTTGTTTGCAGGCAGGTCTGAAATACTGTTTCAGCACAACAAATTCATGCCTCTCCTGGGAGACGTTGTGCAGAGCAGCCTCGGGTTTATCCTCATGGTTATTCCTCACCACTACTGAAAGAATTTAACACGTGAGTGGTACAACTGTTACTCTGTAAATATTTGGAGTGGGTGAGTTAACACTCTGGTGAGAAGCTTGGGTAGCTCCTGGGTTGTTCAGCTCCTCAGATGTGCTTGCCAAAGCCTTGGTCCTGTCTTGCTTTGTATGGTCCCAGCAGAGGCTCTGCCTGTCTTTGCTGATGTGTCGCGTTACAGATCTGCCTGTCTTTGCTGATGTGTCGCGTTACAGACCAGCAAACACAGCGTGGCAGATTTAGTGGTGGTGTCATCTGTGGCTTCACCTCCCAGTACCCTGTGGGTCATCTTGAAAAGTTTTCCTTGAACCATCTATCCTGGTACGAAGAAGGCTGGAGGGAGGATGATGAGTTGGAGTCAACCCAGCAGACCTTGGATCAGTGGGAGATACTGTGTGGAGATGCTGTATGGTTCCAGCAGGACCTTCTGGCCTTTGGCTTGGTCATGTGTGGAGCACAGGACTGCTGTGCTTTGCTGCCTCCGGGCTGGCCGGGGTTCTTCTGAAGCTGCAGTTATTCGAAGCTGCAGTTATTCAGCAATGCAGGTCCCTAGTGGGGTATTTTGAGGTGCAGGCAGTGCTATGACTCCAGTGGTGACGTTAATGTCACTTGGTTCCTTCTGGAAACAAAGTGGACACTTGGGATACGTGGAGGGTCTCTCCCACACATACAATTCTCCAGGGAGCAGCCTGGTGAGGTTAGTAGTGCCCTGTGCTGATTCCTGTCTACTCCAGAAATGGAATTTTAGGGGCACGACACGTTCCACGTATTTCTGTTTAATGTGGAGAATACGTTCAACCCTGAAAAGGACAGTATTTACAAGAGGGAAGGGATATGTTATAATAATAAAATGCAGCTTTTTTTTTTATGCTTTCCCTTTTAAACATGGCTCTTAAAAAAATGTTGGAGAAAGGTTGAATAACACAAATATGAAACAAAGATTGCTTTTTTTTCACCTCAACAAAATATTTCAAGTTAATCCAAAGTTAATTTTTGGAGGATTTTGTTTGCTTATGAAATCTCTGTTCCCCCTATCCCTTTGAAAAAAAATGTAGTCTGATCTTCCTCTCCAGTGACTTTTTCTTTGTGCTTTCTTGTTTGTTCAAACAGCAAGCTGAGAGTCTTATTTGTCCAGCTGGTTTCATCAGGAATGTTGCTCACTTAGGTGAGCTGTTTTCAAGTAAATGCTGACCAGCTGAAATTCTGGCTTGTTTAATTTCCTAGAAAAATATTATGACCCCCTGAGCAGGGGGTCTGCCTCTGATGCCGACTTGCTGAGGTACCGCCTGCAGTGCAGTTTGCTTCCTCATCTATAAAGGAGGGATAATCTGCAAGCGTGCGCGCTTGGGGACTGTGGGTAATAAAATATAGTGGAAGCGTTAAGGGTGCTATAATTGTTTTAAGGATGTACTTCACTGCATGCTGTTCAAATACTTCCTGTGGCATGGGGGGGCTGCAAAGCCCTGCATAGTAGAGGGTAGTATACCCCCCCCCAAAAAAGAGTACATTTCGCAAACCAGTATGGGGTCGAATAAATTTTTTTAATCTGTTTAGACCTCTCAGACCTTGGCATTAGAATATCTGAAAATTGTGACTAGAGATGGGGATAATTGAAAATGTGGTGTATCAAAGTAAGCATTTCCCTCTCAACTCAGTGAATCCAAACACTGGAGCACAAGCGGGTACTTTTTGTTTTCTGTGTCAGGATACGTCCAATTTTAACACACATGAAGAGTTAAGAGGTGAAAAAACACCTTGTGGAGGAGCTGCAGTAACCGTCCAATACACCGCACTGCTTCAGTCATTTAGGTAAAGCCATCCTCCAGCTGCTTGGCTAGGGAAGCCCAATGCTTTTTTTTTTAAAGCTCCTGAACTTTGAACTGGACATTGGCCTTATTCCTGGTGGTGTTTTTTTCTTAAATTTGATCTTAGGGCAGGTGCAGCACAGGTGTCAGAGACGGCACTGGGGGTTGGGCTGCAGTTGCACAGTGAGGTGTGGGTTTTACTCCTCATCCTCTGCTCGGTGCTTTTTTGTTTCTGCTGGGTAAAACGGCAGAAAATGATCCAATCTCTTGCTGTGGTAGTTGTGTGTGTGTGTCAGAGCTTGTGCAGAGGCAGAGGAGGGGTCTGTTGCAGTGAGTCGCTGTGCCCTATGGAACTGTTCTCTTCTGCCATGTGCTTTCTAAAAATCTTTGCAAAGTGGGACCCTTCTTTTTCCCAGTTTGCCTCCTTGAGGTACGTGTCGAGCATACATGTACTAAGCATGAGTATTTTGGATATGAACTGTCTTTGCTGTTCTTCTTCATGCTTGCCAAAGATCTTCGCTCTGCCCTCTCCCTTCTCCCGGTTCCAGGAAGCAGCAGCAGTGCCAACGGAGAGGTCCTGCAGGCACATCAGTGCAGCAGTCACTCTGTCATGCCAAAAATCCTTTCACCATGCTCAGTTTTGCTCTTAATGGAGCTAATGCTGCTCCTGAACAGGGATGTTTTCAGAAGTCAGAGGAGGAATTAGTGGCACTCGCACACATACAGACACACACATACACGCATTTTGAATGACCTCTTCTGCTTTCTAGGTTCACATTTACACACTAGCAAAATACTGTTGTTATACATGAGTATGGATGTCACCATGTCAAATCATTTTACTCGCATACTGTGAAAGGTCCTGCTGGCCTGTACAAACCTTCACCATGGGACGTGGCTTTTGGCTTGCTGCGAGTTGAAGAGATACCACAGCTATTTCTCTCCTCAGACCCTGTAATGACTTTTGTGAGGTTCCTAGAGGTCTTTGGCCAGGAATATTTTCTCAGACGGTTTTTGAGTGACAACTTTGCTGTATGTGTATGTCAGAATGTAAATTGACTGTAGGGTTACAGGTTGAAAAAAACCACAGAACTTAGGGTATGGATGCTAAAAGTTTATGTGAGTTAAGGGTGAGACTGGAGAAGTTCATGGAAGAGAAGTGTATTGAACATACATAATCCTCATCAGGCACAGAAAGTTCCTGAGCTGAAAATAGCTTGAGGGTTGGAGTGTATTAGATATATCTATCGTGTATTTTGGCACTGGCAGTTGTCATGCTGTTGGAGACAACTCTTCTTTGGCAAGAGAAAAAAATCAAATTATATGCAATCTGTTTTAATTAAATGAAGCATCCAAACCTCTCAACCTACATTTCACTAAACTTTTTTTCATCTCTTGTTAAGAAGCTTTCAGTTGCTTATGTTATTCAAGTTACTTTCCTATGATCAGTTCATCCTGCAACATGGGAAATCATGGTGTTGTAGATGAGTTTTTGCCAGGGTATTAGAAATCCCTGCTGGAAATACTCAGAATTTCCGGTCCTTCTTTCCATGGCTACGTTATGGTGATGGTTGATCATTACATTTTGATTCAGCTAAACATACAGATCTGTACTCAGGTAATCTTCTCACCAGTGACTGACGTTTATATTAGTCCATATTTTTGCTGGAGGCTCCTCATCTTAGTAGTGCCTGAGTAACCTTGTATTTCATGCTGCTGAATTACACTCTTTTCCTCATATTCCAGTTCTCGAAGTCCCCTAATCTTCCAATATGCCATTCTTTTTACATTTATTTTGACAGTATCTCCAGTTTTATGCCACCAACACATTTCATTAGCACCTTTATGCTCATTTGACCATCATTGTTAATGAGAGGAGGAGGAGAAAAATCAGGAGAGCAGTTGCTCTAGTACCTATGTTTATATATACTATAGAGGCTTTTAATTTTGGAGTTTCTCCTGCATTAAAAAGATGCAGTGTTGTGGTATGTAGATACCGTACTGGCTGAAATTAGTGCACAAAAATACTGGATTGGCTCAGTGAATTGAAAGTTCTGCTGTCAGAAATATTATGGAAATAGGCTGATTGATATTGATGACATTTTGCTTTAAAGCCTGACGTAGAGGTTCTGCTCAGTAACTTAATACCCCCATCACTTTGGCAGTTATTATGTGAAGAAGACTAGCTGTGGTAAGTAGTCTTGAATTTTTCCTATCATAATCGGGCTTATTATGTATTCCTGGTAAACATTTTTGATTAAGATAATTGTCTTTCACAGTATCCTTTAACTTGTCAGGTCTGTGACTGGTGACACATGAAATGTTGAGTAATGAATAAAAGAGCTTAGTGACAGTGACCATAGTAGCTGCTGGGGAATTTCACTGTCTCTTGTGTTTATTTGCATAATAATTTGTTTCATAGTCAGTGTTCAGTGAATTACCAGATTGAGAATACTTCTTAATTAGCCCATGTGTTATGACATCTGAGAAATTATGCCTGATTTTGATTAACTACAGTTGAATGAAATGGAAGGCAAACCCAGTCCTCTGCCCTAAGAAGGAACCTAGTAAGTTTTGAGGAACGCAAAGCTGCTTTTCGCCCTGAGTGCTGGGGATGAGCGTGGTTGCCAGGATGATGCCAGGATGATGCTCACTGCCTGTGGCTTCATAGTGGCACTGGTTGTGAGGCTGGCAATGCCTGGACTCAACATCTCGGCTGTTTTCTCCCATCCCCGGGATGGCCCAGCTGCATCACTAGGAGGTGCTGCCACTGCCAGCGCACGGGGAAGAGGTGCCATCATGTGGCTTGGGCTCATGGAAGGTGCATAAAATTGGCATTGACTCCTTGACACAGAAAAAATGCAGCAGCTTGTTCTTAACTCTGGGACTGAGTTTCCTTTTTTTGTTTTGGCCAGAGCATATCCCCGTGAGTCACTCTTTGACCCACAGTCAGCTGCTATAAAACTTGGTCTTGCCCTTAACACCTTGTCCACACTGCAAATCAAGCTCAGGCTGAAACCACTCTGAGTTCATTTTGCCCCTGCTCAGTCTTTAAGTGCTGCCTTTTCTTGTATTGGTAATAACACTTCCAGTTAGGGACTCTGAAAGAAAATATCGATCAGCTGCACTTTACTGCAATTCTGGTTGAACGGAGATCTCTCTACTTTCACTTTTAGCTTTGCTCCTGTTTTTAAGGGACTTGGCCTGCAGATCCGTAGATGTGGTGCTGCCGTGTGTGGCCTGGAAACCTATCAAGGAAATCTATGTGGGAAATAAGATTGACTCCATTGGAATTAAAAGGAATGCATAGGAGTATTTCCAAAATTTCTGCCAGTGTTACATCTTGATGAGAGGCTCAGTGTAAATGTGAGCTGATTGTCCCGTTAGTTATAAGGGAAATAAGCAAAATTCACTTTGTGGGGCTGTATACTTTAATTTGTTTGGTTGCAAGCCTGCATTATTGATTAACTCACACTGGATATCCCAGGTGCCAGAATGAATGAACAACGCCACGCTGTACAGTTATGACAAACTCCATTAAGGTTTGTATTCAACTGTTGTTACTCCTATGGCCCCAGTGGTTTGAATTCCATTTGTGCCGTGAGGAAATTGCAAAACAAGCTGTGCATTTTTATGCTGATGAAAATGCTGAAAATAGACAGTGATACCATTTTAAAAGGGGAAAAGGAAAACAAACAAAGGCAGACAGAATATGCTGTCTTTTCAACCTAACTCACAGAAAGCTGTTATAGTAAAACAGATTTATCCTTAATGTATAACAATTAAAGAAATATTTCACATATGTGAAAGCAAGGTTCTTGTTCTTTATACTTCTACTGTGTTACTTTATACTTACAGTATATAACTTTATATTTATACTATAAAACTTGCTTATCAGTTATAGCTAAAGTGCTCCTGTCCAGTGGCAGTTTCTGATCTCATCCTGGGTGGGTGCTGGGTGTCACAGCCAGTTGGTGAAGCGACAGGGTTCTGTATGCAGACTTTTGGTCTGACTTTGCTGAACTACTCAAGACCCTAGATGGGTCTTACCACATTTCTGTGCCCAGTCACTGGGCACCTGGATGCTGTAGGTCTGGTCGTCTCCTTGGGATGTGAGCCGTCTTCTGTTAGGAGTTCATGTTAATTCTTAGAAAAAGAGCCTTGGCATTGGTCGGAGCTCAGAATGGTGCTGTAGGACTGACAGTAGAATGGGACACCTTTTAACTCTGGACAGAGTGAGAGTGCTCTGTTCTTCTCCAGTCCCTCAGGGCTGGCGTAGCTGGGCCGTCCATACATTGCTCTGCTCTTTGTGCACAAACGCCTGAAACGCTTTTCCCCCAAATCAGGCTGCCTTTCATATTCCATAGGGTTTATATGCATCAAACCATTTCAGTGGAGTGTTTTATCTTGTTTTTTAGTGTCTGGTATATAAACTTTATCCATGACACCTTTTGATTTAAACATTTTTTTTTATCTGTGCTTTTGGCAAAAGTTTAAGGATAAAAATGAAGTCATTTGGGCTCTAAAGTTAAAAGCCATGGAAGCAGGATCTGAATATTTTTAAGTTCCAGGTGTAAAAGGCAGCAGCTATTCATAATTGTCACTATTTCTTTTATCTCAATTAACTTATAGTTTGGTTTGGGTTAGTCTGACCCTGTAAAATTATGTACTTATGGCTGCTGGATTAAGCTAGGGTCAATTATTAATATTTAAACCCTACAGTTTTCTCTGATGAATTTCTTTTTCACAAGATATTTTCCTGGAGAGGACACAGCAGGCTAAGTGATTAAAAGTCAATATACATTTTATAGTGCAGAAAGAAAATATTCTGCTAATTGAGAGGGGGAAAACCCCTTCGATCTCTATATAAATACCATTAGAGCTGTATTTGTAGCATAAGTAAGGATTTTTTGCCTTCAGTTTTAGAATTGAATTAACCCATTAAATCTTCAAATGCTGGATGATTTCTAGCTTGCCTTTTTTAAAAGAGTGACTGTAAGGAACGCATCTTTCTTTTTTTCCCCTTATTTAGGGGGACTGCCTTTCTTTCCCAGCTTCCTGAACCTCATGCCCAAGTCTTTATGTGACTGAGGCGTAACATGAGCTACATGAGTTAGAGGAATAAGGAAAGAAATGGTTCAGAGCCTCCCCAGCAGTCTTGTTGCTTAATTTTGGAGTGGGTTTTGTATGTGTGTGTGCTTTATCATGATCTGCTGGTACCTTCTCCTGCAGCGGGCCCTTC
Source organism: Apaloderma vittatum (assembly GCF_000703405.1). Lineage (NCBI taxonomy): Eukaryota > Metazoa > Chordata > Aves > Trogoniformes > Trogonidae > Apaloderma > Apaloderma vittatum. The sequence continues at coordinate 29,765 of NW_009695093.1, read as the reverse complement.
TGAGCATCTCTGCAGGTCGTGTGTCAGCATCGTCACTGGGACTGTGGCACAAGCTGTAGCAAGGAAGGGTCAGTGGCTTCTTGCAGTGATACCACTCGTGAAAGTAATGTGTGTCAAACCATGCCCGTCATGACGCAGTAGACAGCGTGTAGTCTGCAGGTCAGTATTGAGGAGCAGAAAACCCGAGGAAATACTGCATTTTGGATTAAAGAAAAAAAACAAAATGAACAAAAACCAGAAAATTGAGGTCCACTTGTGAGCATCAAGAATTTATGATGTGGCTTGGGGGAGGGAAAGCAGGTGTTTGGGTTTTGTTTATTTATTTATTTTTAAGATGATAAGCATTTAATTGTGGTTTTCTGGCCAAGTTCTGGCCCAGAGAGTTAGACCCAGTGATCCTAAAACACTTTGTAATTTCAGATGGATGTGGCAATCGTTTGCTGTCATAGGCTGCTGCTGCACACTATTAAGCAGATGCTCCATTTCATCCCATAGGTGAATGCACTTCAGTGATGCATAAATTGATTTTTAAAATATGGAAAGAAGGAGAGAAAAACAATGCACACGCATGGTTAGCTCTGAAAGTCGCAAAGCTGTTGTTTACTGGATGGCTGAAGAAATGAGCTAAAAGAATCCCTTAGATCTGGTCTGGGTCCCAGCTCGTGTACAATCCAGTGCTTTGTTGAGGTTTGTCATTTCTACGGTGCCTGAAGCCTCTTGGCAGCAAAAGCAAATGTGAGGGCGTGGGCTGCGAGTCTGATGCTGAATTGGTGTTGCAGGACGAAACGAGATTTGGGGGGGCCTTTGTTAAGGAGGGTCAAACTCGTGGGAGATGCCAGTCCTAAAGGAACAAAAGCAGCATCTAGTAATTAGCTGCCAAAGAAAAAAGGTGAGGACACAGTGGATGCCAAACTTGAATGTGTTTGGGCTTAAGAAGGATAAACTGTAACGTATGTCCATGCTAGTACGAATCTGTGCATAGGAATTCTCTAAAGTAGTCTTCCTCATCATTTTATTGAAAAAAAAAAGAAAGAAACAAAATACAACAATTATGCTGATTTTTTGTAAACACTTCCGAAAACTTAAGCAGAATTTAACTTCTGTTCACAAAGAATGGCATAATCATGTCCAAAAATGGAACCTTGATACTTTAAAAACTCATGCCATGCATACGATCTTAAAGCTGTATTCT
>NW_009695093.1:0-28542 GCF_000703405.1 Apaloderma vittatum | reverse complement strand
AAAGAGTGTTTACAAATGATTAAAAGACCTGTTCTCTTTATTCCTAAGTATCCACATCTATGAAGGAGACTGATAAAACTGATTAGCCTGTTAGGGCATAGTCATTCATAAATAGTGTCTTTGTCTTTGACAGCAGTCGCTGGAACAAAATGCATAAAATGCGAAAAATAATAATGGCAGTTAAATGAATACCTCTTTATTTATATTTTCATTATTTTGTTGAAGGATACAAAGAGGAACATTCTGCAGATACTTAATTTCTTATTTTATCTCATTAAACAGACAGTCCCAAAACAAATGAGCTTCAGATTAGTTTTACCAAAGCTATTTATCTAATTATGGCTTTCACTGCACTTGAATGAATGGCTGCAAATCAATAGGTCTCTTAGGTTGCCAGGACATGCATTAAAACTGGTGAGGCTCCAAGCTGAATAACAGGAGTGGTGTCTCTTGGTATTTTCCGTTCTGATGTCTGTCCTCAGTTCATACATAAACTGAGAATATGTTTGAAGCCCTGCTTAAAAAGTCCCATTTTTTGAGCTGATCATTAGCAATTCCATGCGGCAATAAATATTTACATTACACTGGTAGAGATTTTATTAAAAACAAAACAATTATTTCACAGGAAGCATCTACCAGTGTAGATAAAAACTATGTTGTAGTGGGTCAAGATCATGGTTTGTCTAGTCCTGTATTCGTAAGTCATAAGGTGAATCTAACCGTTTTAGCCACAAATACAAAGTTTCATGTGTTCTCGGGAGTGTGTGGGCTAATGTTGCACAGTCTGCCTTCCACATGTTTGGGGATTTTTCTCTGGTTTCAAATAGCCACAGGTACCTTAGACTCTGATGCTCGGGGTTGTTACCATTAACCACTCCAGTTACAGCTTTTCATGTCATGCATATACAAAACCAGCCTTTTAATAAATTTGAGTAGTATTTTGGCTTCAGACTCATCTTGGAACTCTCATTTAGAAAGCTTGTGGGAAGGGAATTGGTGGTAATGACTTCACAGGGGAAGGAAAAATGCATTTTGTTTTATTCTGTTGTTAATAAAAGCATTTATTTTTTGATCAGATTTGAATATTCCACCTTTAATTTCAGTGACTTTCTGTTGTTCCTGGGAGGCAGGAAACTTCCAGCTTCTGTACAGTTAGTTTTTATATATTCTTTTTTACCACTGTTTTTTAAAGCAAGCAATCCCAGTCTCTCTAGGTGACTCTTTCCATGCTGTAATCATTTTTGTTACCTTGTTTTGAACTCTTATCTCATTCTGCACTGTCCCTTTGAACTTGTGATGGCTTGTGCTGAATATAATATTCTAGATGAGACCTCACCACTGATTTATATAAACCACGCAATTTCCTTCCTGTCTCCATTGTGTAGGCTTTTCATCCTAACAATTCTGCTATCTTTTAGAGTTCCTGGTGGCACAGATTAGTTCTTCACTGAAATGCCTGCACAGCCATTTGGGTTGCTTTCTTTAAGCTGATGTAGTTAATTTTAAACCCTATAAGTTGTCAGCACTTTTTTCCTTCCACGGGTGTTATTTTGCATTTGAGGTGGATAAACACAATTTAACATAATTATGTTCACTCACCTATGCTGACTGGGTCTATCAGGAGTTGTTTTATAGACTTGTGGTTGTGCCTAAACAAAATTTTACAGGCAAAATTTGCAAGTCTTGATGCTGACATCACAAATACGTTTTATTACACAGCGTTTGGCCATGGATGTAATGTTGAGGCATCATGTATTTTCCTTTTCTTAATGAAATCAGCCTGTTTAATCCTGTTCTTGTCCTTCATTACTTTGCTGTTGCTTGATCAACTACAGTATTTTGTGTCTCCAGCAAAGACTGCTTTAGTTTCTTTTGAGTGGTTTTGTGTGTTAGGGTGAGTTTATACTTATCTCTGTTGAAGTTAGAGGTACAACTGTAGAGTACTCCTCTGCAGATGTTCTAAACATACCATGAAACCAGCTAATATTGTTTCGGTCTTGACCATGTTAGAAGAGCTTTCCTGCTCTTCTAAGAAATATAAGAATATTCCTGACTGGTGGAGCTCCTGTTCAGTGAGTGGACACTGCTTGGAAGGCTCTACACAGGCTGGTAACCAACACCTTTGTCAAATAATCTGTGATCAGGGGTCTGCAAGAGTATCTCCTGGCTCTTCTGCTGTGAGCATTTTCTTTAAAAACTGCAGTGATGGAGTAGAGAACATGCTGCTTGTCCAGTACAGCAAAAGAGAAAGAGCAAGGAGGGCAAGAGCATCTTTTGTTCTTCGTTTTTTGAGTTGTTTCATTTTTGTGCTTAGGCAACTTTATGGCAAAGCTGCTACTAGGAACAAAACTATCTGACAGGTAAATGACCAAAAATTTTTGAAGAGTGTCACATTACAGACAACTGTTCTGTAATCTCCTAAAGCTCTATTTTGCATTTAAGCACAAAGCATGGCTAACAGAACAGCATTGCTATTAAATTGAAGTTGTGATCTTATTAAGAACAGTGCAAATTTACGCTTGTTAATTATCTGCTCATTGTGGCTGTAGAAAAGGACCCTCACATGTTTTGCTTATTAATAGCAAAACATGTTACAGAAAAATTTATGGCAGGATGGTGATAGTGGATAAAGAAACATTACACTCTTCCATTCTGCAAATAAAAATAATTCCAAAGAAGATATACAGGGACAAAAATAAAAATTTCTTTTCATAAATCTGAGTTAAAAATCATCCCCTGTCACTGAAGAGCTAATGGTAAATTTTGAGAGACTTCCAAAACGGGAAACCTGATTTTTTTAATTTTTATTTTTTTAAAATTTGAGTTAAACAAGAAAACAGACTTAATCTTCATCCCTTGCTCTAACAGTTCTTGGTATTATCTGACTTTTAGAAATAAAGTTAAATACTGAGGGTCTGTGAGTCATCTTCTTTTCAGCCTGAGCCAACTCCAGTTTCAATATGTGTATGCCTGTTTCGTTATACCGTGACTTTTTCCCTCCAAAGTTAGTCATTGTTATCTCTTGGCACAAGTGGAGGACCTAAAAACGTCAACAAGAATGAGGCATGCTAAAAACACGCAAACAAACCTCCTGTGTAGTCTTCCAAACTCCAGAGCGTTCCCGTTCCCATTACTTTGTTGTTCATGAACCCATCTGGTACCCTGGTGGAGGGAGCAGGGAGGTGAGTTCCAAGGCAAGGGTTTACCGGCCGCAAGGGGTATCCCAGAGGCCCTCTCCAGTTAACTTCTGCTGGTGTGGTGCTCACAGCAGACATTATGGCATTGCATAGTGAGAAAAGGGCGCAAATAGATTGGAAGTGAAACAAAACCCCTTTTGTTAATTTTTTGCAAGCATTGTTTTTTTTTGAAGAAGTCTCTGTGCTTGTGTCTCCGTATCAAGAAGGTGCTGAAACTCTGTTTAATTATGCTACGTTTACTTTTTACTGCTTGAGAGGTGACCAAATAGGTATGTTTTCCCACAGGGTTAGGCTGACTTCAGTGGAATTGGCAAAGCCCATGTGATTGGTGGTTGTGGTTCTACTGAGGCAAGGACTGGTTTGAAGTCATCTCTAGAAATCTGATACGAGAAAGGATCGAGTGAGGGTGAGAGTCAGCTGGTTCTTGAAGACTGTGTAGCTCAAAATTAAGTTCTCTTACAGTATCTGCTCTAGTGCCAGAGTTTAAACAATGTGTCCTTGCTATAGAACGAACTATGGAGTTGGACAGGCTTTTGAGATTGCCACGGTGAAGGGGCTGAACAAGGATTACCTATGGCGATACCGCATCCAGGCTGGCTCAGGCTTCCTTGGTGAATTGAAGAACATCACAGCAGATTGCTAGGATGTCACTGACATCTTGCTTTTTGTTAGTGTTTGTAGAAACACAGGTCAAGCCTCTCTGCCAGTCTCTGACAGATCAACCACTGTGGCAGGGAATACTGCAGTATGCTAATTTTTTTGGATCATTTTGCTTCCCTGATTTCAGTCTAAATAACAAATTAGCATCTTTTATGGGCATATTGCTTGAACTGACTTTCAAAGACAGCAGTTCCCCATCTCTCCCTCCTCTGCTCTCTCTCTTCCTGCTTTGCATAGGTCAGAACACATTTTCTGACTTCAAATGATGTTTATTACTGGGTGGGCTGGTAACTAGGATACAGTGGGCAAGGGGAAGGAAGATAGCAGCATATTCAAGTGATCAGTGTTGCAAGCATTGACTATGATGCACAATATTAAAGAGGTAGAAAGTTAACTCTCTTCGCCTCTAGACCTGAAAAAACGTGGTCAGACTTTTACCTCTGGTCGTGTTATTTTCAAGGGACAAAGCACCCCTTTAAGGATCTCGGGGTGAAGACTCAATCTGCTGAAGCAGAAGAAGGTGGCTCAGTTCTGTGTTTCTGCTTTACGTGGCTACCTAAAGGAGGATCCTGGAAGAGCCCTGGACAGTGGTGTCTGTGGTGGGGCGAGGAGATCGCAGCTCCAGGCAGCACAGGGGATGCATGAGCTGCTGCTTAGCCTGGTGGTAAGAAGCTCCCCAAACATACTTTTTCCTGGCACTGGCTGCCAGGCCTGACCTCAGGTGGTGGAAATGTGACCCTGTAGACAGGCAGGGGTGTGTGAGTCCTTTCCTCTGATTCTACTACGGCAGCAGCAGACTGTTCTGCTGGCTCTTGGAGGCTGCTTTGTTCAGGACACGCTCAGCTGTGCTTTGGCTGTGAGTAACACAGAGGCTTTTCTTTTATATGCCTCGATTCACTCAACTGATAAGCGTGCTTATGTTCACATCGTGTCCTTCTGCATCTCTCTTACGTGTTCTAATGAGAATTTCGTTAAAAATAGCCGTAGTGCTACTACTGCTGTCTTCAGTGAGCGATGGGTGGTTGTTTCAGATTCTGCAGGTGCAGGCTGTGGTTACCACCGCATGTATGTTTTGAAACAGCCTTAAAAAGGTCATCCACAACTTTAAAGCTGAAAGACTTTGGTTTAAAAACAAAAGCTTATAACTGGGTGAGTAGGAATGCTGCTTAATAGAGTTTCACTGGACTGTGGTAACTGCAGTTAAACCCTTAGCATGATCTTCTGATACGTATTTTCTGGACTCATCTCTTATCTGGTGGATGTCTGGCCTGTTCCATGGTGAGATAAGTAACCTCCAGACAGTTCCTCTGTAAGAGTAATCTTCTTTACGGCACCTGACGTACAGAGATCTTGTTGAAATGATGGAGAATTCAGTGTCAGTCCAGAGACATATCCTACACAGGCATGTTCAACTTCATAATATAAAATTCACCTCAGATTCCTGCACTGCTGTAGTAGTATGGACTTTTTTTTTTTCCATTGCAGACATGTTTTTCATGCTAATTCAGACTTTGGCACTTTTTTTTTGCATATGCCTTTGAATATGGGAGTAAGATTAACTAGAGTATAGACATCATATGGTGGGACTTCTGTTGGGATGCAAAACTAGATAATAGTTGCAAATGCAATTAAAGTTTAATTAATTCAGATAATTTAATCAGATGTAAAAATAGAAAAATCTTCTAATCCTTTGACTGTCAAACTGAGATTTTTTCTGTTTAAGGCATAGCACGTTTCTTGTAAAAGAAAATAAAAAAGTGCTTTTTTAATTGATTAAAGGCCTTCTAATGCAAATAAGGAATGAAACAAAGGGATGGGAACTTTAAATACCAGGTCTAGTTTTGCTGGAGGGTTTTATTTTGAGGGCTGGGAAATTACTAAGGTTAATGAACTCTTGTGGGACAAGAGACTTATGTGGGACAATTGAAGAAATATGTATTTGTTTGTTTGTTTGTTTGTTTAGTTAGGCTGCCTAAAATATTTTTTCATGTATACTTTCTCCCCAAGAGGTTTAGTGCAACACAGTTTAATACTTCCTTTTCTAAATGAATTTCAGAGGGGTATCACCATGGAGGGTGTTAATTTCACAAGAGTAGTTTGTCAAATTTTCTGGCTCATTGCTTAAACTGAGTTTGGTTGAACATCTGTAGTCTAAGCCAGAGGAGAGATGCAGGCCTTGTTTTCTCTTGCCCATGCTGTCTTGAAAATAAAAGTTGAAGGCAGAGAACCCTTATCAGGACCAGTTCTGTTAATGATGTTTTGGCTGCCCAGCGAGGTTGTGGAGTCTTCTTTTCTGGAGACCTTCAAAACCCACCTGGATGTGTTCCTGTGTGACCCATTCTGGGTGATCCTGCTCTGGCAGGGAGCTTGGACTAGATGAGCTTTTGAGGTCTCTTCTAACCCCGAACATTCTGTGATTCTGTGAAATGTCTCTTGTTGGATCAAGGTCCTACCCTTCAAAACTGTGGATCAAAATGAGAAAACTCTCTAATACCAGCTGGAAAATCCCAAGAGATAAAGAAACCCTCAGCCCTCACACAGAAGGATGAAACTTCCACAGCAGTAGGAAGAAGCTCTGGGAGACTTAGCTGAGTTTAGAGTGAGTAAACTTACAGTGCATAAATTCAGAATAATGCAGCATAGACGTGGTGTGACATATATCAATGTGCTTTAGTAATATCAAACGTGTGCAAACAATTGTTATATTAATAAATAATGAAAATAAAGATATATGCCAAAAGGAAGGCAGGTTATTAAAATTAATGATAAGGAAATCTGCCTCTTTATGGTGAAGTCTTGCCCAATTTCAAAGACTATGTTTTTCTTTTTGCACCTGTGTTCATGAAGGAGGTTCCTATCTAAAGATGCTTGTACTGTTTCTGTGACCTTATGGGGATGCCGAGCACATCTTTTACTTTCTTAATAGCTTAATCTGCATAAGATGTGTCATTTATATTATTTGGTAATGAACTTATTGTACTAAATAAAACTTAAAATCTGTTAGGTACTTGGCACTTGAGCTATTTTTCTGTGTCCAAGAATTCATAAGACTCATCTGTGTCTTGTGTCTGTCGTGCCTTCTGATTCTGTAACTTCTCAATCTAGTGAAAGCTAAATTTGCCTAGACTGGTTTCAATAGTTGTTTGTATGTGACAAACTCCTTTTTAATGCTATTCCATATATAATGGTTATTGCACACTATTTCCCATGTTAGGCTATGTGCTAAATAATCAGGACTGAAGGATAGGCATGGAGTGGTTTCTGGCACCCTGGCAGAGACTTGAACTGCCTCGTTCTTCAAGTCCCTCCCCATCTCAGAGGTAACAGACCTCCCTTTGGAGATGGAGTGCACTTGAGTTTTCATTTGTTCCTGCTTCAGCAGTCAGACCAAAGGTTTTCAAGCACAAAAAAGCTGTTATTGGGGCTAGTGTGATCCCATTCTGCAGACTGTTTGAAGGTGCAGGGGAGATCCAATTAGTGCTGAGGCTCTGCCAGGAGCAGGTGAGGAGTGCCTCGATCTACTTTGCCAAGGAATTGCTCGTGTGATCCCAAGTGAATGTGTTTTTTTTCTTTTTTGTGCGTATTGCATGCTTTTTAAGCTCTCTATTAAGAGAAGCCTTGGCTGCTTCATGAAACTAAAATAGTTAAACTTTAATAGTTTTTATACAGGAAAGTAAATTACAGCTGTTCTTCTGGAAGTGGTTAAGAACTCCCACTATTCAGCCCATAGCAGGTTGGCACCAGCTTGTGCCAAGAGCTACTGTCAGTGAAATTTATATTGTTCCCAAGAGGTCCCATAGTGGAGCGCTGCCAATACAAACAACAGCACTGCAGATTCTCAAACTGTTAAGGCAGTAGTGAAGCCTCTTTAACCAGAGCTTGTTCACCCAGCTTGAAGGCTGCTCCCACTCTCTGAAAACCTCAGAAGCAAGAAAAGCAGAAGTCGGCTGTTTTGTTCATGATTTGTTGTGGTTTAAATGCCCTGTAGGTATTTGAACTTAGAGCGGGGCTGGCTGGTGGCAGAGAGTTCGGGTGCTTCTTGCCCTTAGCTGAGAGCTAAGCTCAAAGAGCTTTGCAGAGCAGAGTGGTCCTGATCGTTCCCATGGCATGAGAAGGGAGATGTCTTGATAGTTGTGAACATGCCAGGTTCAGGAAAAAAAAACAAACCAAACACCAGAAACTAACAAGGTACACTGAACAGTCTGATGCTTTGCCCAGGAGGTCAATTGGTCTCTGCAAAATCAGGAAATCAGTTTCTCGGAATCAAAGAATAAAGAATTCCAGCCTCTTGTACCTGAAAGGAAAAACTGCTCTACTTCTAGGAATAAGGCGTAGGAGATTACCTGGTGACCTATCTTTTGTGCAGGCTGAGGTTAGGGACATTGAAGAAGAGGAACATTAAAACCATACCTTTGCACACTTGTAAAGCAGCTCACGGACTGCTTGTGTGCAGCTCATGGAGGAAGGGAAAGGTTGCCAGAAATATAGACATTTTTCAAATGCTAGACTAAACTGATGCAATGTACTGTGAGGCATTTTCATAAATCATAGTCAAGGCACTGAATTTATCTTTTTGTGCTCAAAACATTAAATATACTGTAGTTATTGAAACCTATAAAACTGGTTCTTTATTTGCCAGTTGCTTCTGAATAAATTAAGATTTTAATGGATTTTCTTATTCAATAATATGCATGCTTTGTATTGACGTTTTTAGCTATTTATTGCCAGCGTTGTTCACAGCCGATTTGTTGAATGTATTGCTAATATTTGAAGACTTGTTCCTGCATCTGTGTTCACTGAAATAGCTACAGCAACACTGGATATTTTTTCCCTTCTGCTGCTTGTTACAGTGCTTGTGGCAGAGGTGAACATCTTTGCAGCAGGGTCACGGAGGCAGTTCACAAGAAGGTTCATGAGCCTGTTTTAGGGAAAATCAAGTATCTAACCATCCTGATTTTGCCTGATATCAGAGAGGGACCTTTTGAAGTACATCTACGTGATGAGTGGTTGGTAGTGACAGGTGAGATGAATCACTTGTTTGTTTGATTGCTTTAAAATTTTTATTGTATTTAAACTCTGACAAATGTGGGTTGAAGTTCTGCAGGCTGAGTTCTGGCACCAGTATTATCTGCAGTAATGCTGACAGCAGAGATACAGTGGCTCTTCAACAGCTGAGACCTGGCACATTGGGTCATGCGATGGGGAGAAGTTTTAGTGAAAGGCTAATGTGAAAATATTTGTTTTTAAGAGCCATTTCTAAACACTAGTGGACTTCTAGAAAAAGTCTTTCTGGTTCTTCTGCAGCTCCATAGACTTTTTCTCCCATGTCTGATGCAGCTGGTTGGAGGAGCAGAATTAAGTTGTGTCTGGGAGTGATGGAGCAGGAGAGAATTACAGATTAATTTGTGTTCCAGGGGACCTCCCAGAAGTGGTCTGATCCAGCTTCTGGTTCAAGCAGGGCTAACTTCAAAGCCAGAGCAGTTGTGTAGGGCCTTGTCAGGTCAAATTCTCATAACCCTTGGAAGGTGACTACACAGCCTGGGCAGTAGTTCTCATGTTTGACACACAGTTTCCCCATGAAATTTCTTTTTACCAAAGCATTCTTGTGAGTCAGGCTGCTTGGCTTGCAGAATGTCTTTGCCAGGTTGATGTGCCGTTCTGCTTTCTCTTTTTTTTATTTGGAAATGTGTTCTGAGAAGGTATTTTGCTGGCAACACAAGAAATGTGACAACAGAAGTACTTTGAAAAGCTTTTAAGTATGCAGACAATCCGCAGTTTCCTACTCCTGATCTCTTCGTTTCACTGTTTTGTTGATGTCTTCATTTAGATCTATCTGAAAAGAAGTAGTAACCTGTCACTGGGAACATCTTTTTAATTATAGTGTGAAATATCCAATGTGCATTTCTTTGAAAGCTCCAAATGTATCATTAAATTATAACTTGCATCATTAAAAATATTGTTGCCTAAAATGTTAATAATCACCAAAAACCCCACCCGCCTGCTCTTGTGCACTGCCCTTCAAATCAAAACCAAACCAGATGCTGATGGTCAGGAACATGATGGTAGATCACAAAGATCATCTACTGTACTTATTAGGTGCTGAGTTTTAAAGAGAAATCAGTGCCACAATATTGCTAAATTTTTATCGTGCTGGTCTGAGGATGCTGCTTTCCTGTGAAATGTTGCTGACAGCCAGGAAGAGTGAAATGCACTGGGAAGCTTTTAAGGTAGCGTATTTTAATGTTATATACAGCGTGGTAAAAAGCAGCAAAATTCTGATTCATTCTTCTTTTCGTATTTAATGAAATCTCATTGCAAACGTTGTGTTGGCATATGAGTTGAAACTGTCCATACTGTGCTGTTAGAAAGAGAACAGAAAATTTGTTTAGGTCCTGTATTGTAAATTGTGCCTGTAGCCCATGTAGTCTGCAATTGACCTGCCGAGTAAGTGAGATGGGATTTCTGTTTTACTTAAACTGATGCATTTATGTGAACATGAAAGTGGGAGGTGAAGTTCCCCACGGCTGACAGCTTTGAATTTTATCATGTCATTTTTTGCAGTTATCTTCCTTTCTATGTTGACAGAGCCGAGACACTGAGGATTTATTAGGTGTTTTTTATGCCATCATTCCTTGGATAGTTTTAATTTGTCATAAACAAGCGCTTCCTCTGAGCACAGCTGTCCCTTCCTGCCTCCCCACTCTGTCCCACGGCTTTTGTCCCTGTCCCTGCCACCTGCCCTGCTAGTGATCGTCTTTGTGTGGCTCCCCAGTGACCTGGTGGAGGGAAAAATTCTGGGTTAAAATGAACTGTTATTCAATGAGCCAGTTTGAAGCTTTTGGTCTTTCAGCTTGGTTCAGGGCTTCACAGACATAGGTGGAAGCACGAAGCAGAAGAGCAGTGGGGTGAGGATGGCCGGGGGAAGCAGGAGGTGGAGGGAAGATACGACCTGTTTGTCAGCAGCCTCGGTTTATGGTACTTTAATTTGGTCAATAAAGCGCATCATTAGCAGGAGAGCAGCCATCTCCTTTTTTTTTTTTTTTCAGGGAACATAACGTTTCTCTACCCCAGGCATCCGCCTCTGACAGTTCACCGTTCCTCCCTTTCTCTTAAACGTTTTCCATGTCACGATGCCACAGCCGTATTTGGATGAGGCCAGAGGATATTTGGGCCTGCGCTGCTGCCTTCCTGAAACTGGTTTAATCCAGAGATTTTTCTCCCATGGTAGGACTGGGGAAGAGGGAGGAGCGCAACCAGCCAGTCCTGCCATATTGTCTTCTGCGATTATCTTTTCTATTCTTAACAACTTCTGGCTACAAAAATCAGAATTTGTGTACGCACACTAAATTACACTCCGTGCTAGGCTATGGAGGCTTTAAAAGTGGTTGGCTTGTGCCAGAATAACTAAAAAAAGAGTTTTGTTTGAAGCATAAACCCAGGCAGCTATATTTAGTTTGGGTGTAGGTACTGGAAAATACAGAAAGGCTTCTGAACGCATTGCTTTCCCGACTGTTGTCGTTTCAGAAAAAAAGTCTTTAAACCTAGAGAGCACTGCTTGTGTTTATAAAGAGCAGCCATTTTCTTCACAGATCTCTTTCTGTTTTGGGAGAGGTGAGAATGTGGGTTTCCCTTTCCTGAAATAACTTATTCAGATTTATTTCAAGTTCTTTTTATACAGAAAACAGGTGAGAATACGCTCTTTGGTTTCCTTTCACTAATGACCTGTTTGGTTTTCTCCAGAGCGCTTTGCAGGCTCACCTGGGAACTCTACATTGCAGGCTCTGCTGACTACAGATTTCTCTTTTTACAGCTTTTTGACCTTTTTATGATACACCTAAGTATATGAAATTTAAGATGATCAAGGGAAGATCTTTCCTTTATACAGAAGATCCTTTATAAAGAGTCTTATGTTAATCTTGAATAAATATTAATAGAGAGAACTGTTCCGTTGGTTGTTCTTCGTTATCCATGAATTCTGACAGTGGGTTTCAAGAGGAGTGGTGGGGGAAGGTTGTCTATTACAAATATTATTTGGCAGAAAGTCAGGCATATTCTGTGGTTTCATATGAATATCTGCTAAAAGTCAGCTAGCTTCCCAACCAACTCTGCTTGCTGCGCCTTAGCAACCACGAGGAAAAATCTGCTGCCACATGGAAACGGATTGGGATTCATGACAACGCTCCCAATATCCAGCCACCCTCAAACAACGGCAGCATTTCATCTACTAAGCCCAGCACTCATGTCTGATTTTTGTTTAAAACCCCTGTAATTTAGACAGTAACAAGCAATGTCAAATGCAAAAAAAATTCAAAGGTGGCGAAGTGAAAAGCCAAATTGTTCAGTCATTTTCCTTCCCTTCCCCCACTCCTTGCCGGGCATGAGTAAGCACTGGGAATAAATGAGCTTTTACTTCTGCAGAAATTGCTGCCTTCTTGCGTTGCAGGTTGAGGAGAGTGTGTCAGGCAGGTAGAGCCCAGCTTTGTTCCAGGATTTGTGCTCTGATAGGGCTGGAGCACAAACTCTGATTATTTGCAGCTGCTTGCATTTAGCAACTCCAGCAAATCTTTCTGAAGAAATATAAAAAAGGAAAACCCACAGGGTTTAATCAGTTGTAACAGTTGCAGTAGTTCCTATCACTGTTATGATATTATCATTGTCATGGTTTGTAATGAGAGAAAGAACTCTGTCTAGGAAAAAAAATAATTACTTTTTGGTTTATGTGTGGAGTGGGAAAGAAACCTGAGGGAAATTAAGTAAATACCCCTGGCAGATTTTTTGTTTAAATTTTTTCCTAAGCCACTGTATTGTTAGATTTGAATGATTAGTGAAGAGAGACAAGCACAAATGCATGATTGTTTTTGAGAGTGAATTTGGATTCAGCTTTATTTGCAATCCTTTTCCATTTACTGTCTCTCATGGTTGAAACGTGAGAAATTTCCAGAAGGAGTACTTGTGAAAGTGTATTTTAAGCTTGGATGCTTAAACGCTTGTTGGAAATCTGTCTGAATACATAATTTCCTTTGTGGTTGCATTAGCCAATTTAGGATTCAGGTGTTGAGTAGTTGCAGAAATCCCCTTGTCAGAATAGAAATGGAATAGAAACGATCTCGTCACCAGGTAGCCTGTGCTACACCATGTGCATTCCAAAATGAGGTGATTTTTTGTCAGGCTATTTATATTTAGGGAATAAGCCGTGATATAGTACAACACTGAAGATTTGCTTAATTACAAGTATACTGAGTAATCCAATTTGGAATGCACACGTGCTACACTGCATTCTTTACAGACATAGTGACAGTGCCCTGAAACTACGAACAATTGTTTTCTTGTATTTGTACACAAAAATGTTCCTAGAACTGTTAGGCAGTGTGGAGCTGATCACAGGCTTCTTTGCAATCATAAGCCTTGATCAAACAGACAAATATCCATGAGTGTTTTGTAAACTGAAAACAGGTAAAGTTTGATTGTGCTTTGCAAACTCTTAATGTGGCATTATGCTTAATTTTTGGTAATGCAACCAGTTAAAAACCTAGTTATTCGAAAAAATTTGGAGTGGATGTTTAAACAATTTGGTGGAGGGGGAAGAGCGCTGATTCTGCCTTTTCTTGTTTCTTTTAGAAAAAGAAATCATCTTGAGTAATAAAAACATTTTTCTTATTTCCCATTTTTGGCCAAAGCTTTTTCTTCTTGCTAACTGCACAGCAATATCAGAAGCCTTTAGAAGAAAGGCAAAAGAAGGCATCCCATATTTGAAATTATTATTTTCCTACAATTTCTATGGCCTCTTCTGTAGTATTGCGGCGTGACTTCTAGCGTAGACAGGTTGCTGGCTGCTAGCACTGTACTAAATCCCAGCTGACGGAAGCAATTGAACTGGAGCTCCGAGCACTCATGCTTTGTTTCTTTCTGAGCGTGATGGTGATTAAATTGCTAGCAGATGTATGGAGCGTTGCTGATGCTACCGAGACTGCAATGCTGGCAACGGCAAAAATATCAGCAGTTGTTGTAACAGCTTGGGCAGGAGGCAAAGTACAAGCAACTTGAAGGCAAGTCATCCTCTGAAGTTGAGATGAGGCTAAAGCAAAATCCCAGATCTAAAAATGAGGAGAAAATTCAAATATACCTCCAAAAGGTATGACTGAAAACATGCTCTATAGTATTGTTAGCCCTTGGTTAGAATATTAATCAGGTTGTAGTAAATGCGTAGGGAGTTGCCATAGTGGAGCCAGTTCAGTACTCTGCTGCGTAGAGAACTAATTCAGCATCTCGCAGTAAGATACAGCTTGATCTTGCCAATGGAGACCAAAATGTGCCTTCATTAGTATATTTTGCTTGTTATGTAGTATGTTTTGTGGGAATTTCTTTCCAAACCTTTCACAAATCAGTTTGTGCTCATATGTTAAAATATCATCATCAATATCTTTTCATGCTTAGCTTTAAATAATGGCAGTGTTTCCCAACTTGTTTAAAAATAGTTGTCCAGTTGAAGCAATACTAATTTAAACCCAAATACAGACCTTGCATAGTAGTATCAGTCATTGAATTAGCTACTGCTTTTAAAAATCTTGCTGGAGTATTTGATTCTTTGGCTAGCAATTCCGTGAACTGGTCATATAGATAGTCAAGAAGTATTTCCTTCTGGTTGTTTTAAATTACTTGCTGGTGACTTTATTCTAATCCTCCCATTCTTTTAACATCATTGCTCTGCTTTTTCTAGTGGTTTTCAGACTAAATTGTCTGTAGTGTATTCAGATTCAGATACTAGCAGTGCTATTCCAAAACCTTCTCCTGGGCTACCTGTCCCAGCTGTCCTCTCCTGTCACATGCAAGCCATGTCCCCAAGCCTAGGATGCCATCCCTGTGCCATGATCATACTGGGCACTCCTGATCACCCAGCCCAAGGCACCAGCTCCCTGCCTCTTTTCTTCTTGCATCCCCAGCAGCGAAGCTGAAGCCACCTGTGCACACCTACTCATGTATGACATGGTCTCCTGTCCCAGGCACACGCGTGCTGCCACATCTCCATCTCCTTCCCGACACAGGGTTTGGCAAAGCTTCTGCTAAAGCTGGTAAAGAGGCACAGGGGGGTGCTGGGGTTGCAGTGCCTAGAAAGCAGCACTTGGCATGGGCAGCAATAGCTGTTCCAAAGTAGTTTTCATGAGAGACAAGTTGTTTGCTTGATAACTAATGAGTTTGCTTTAAAAGCATATTTTGGCTTGTTCTAAGAGTTATTTGCAAATGTGTTTTAGAATCATAGGATGTGTTGAGTTGGAAGGGACCTTAAGAGTTTATCTAGTCCAATCTCCCTGCAGTGAGCAGGGACATCTTTAACTAGATCAGGTGGCTCAGAGCCCCATCAAGCCTGACCTTAAATGTTTCCAGGGATGGGGCCTCCACCACCTCTCTGGGCAACCTGTGCCAGTTTTTCATCACCCTCACTGTAAAGAACTTCTTTCTAATGTATAATGTAGATCTACCCTGCTCTAGTTTAAAACTGTTTGTCGTATTGCTACCTGCCCTTCTAAGCAGTCCCTCCCCAGCTTTCTTGTAGGCCCCCTTCAGGTACTGGAAGGCTACTATAAGGTTTCCCCAGAGTATTCTCCAGGCTGAACATCCCTAACTCCCTCAGGTTGTATTTTTAGGAGAGGTTCTCCAGCCTTCTGATCATTTTTGTAGCCCCCATCTGGACCCACTCCAAGAGGTCCGTGTCCTTCTTGTATTGAGGGTTCCAACAAAGATGCTAGTACTAATCCCAGACCCCTGAGGGGCACCACTGGTCACTGGTGTCCACCCAGACATCAAGCCATTGACTTCAATTCTTTGAGTGTAACCATCCAACCAATTCCTTATCCACTGAGTGGTCCCCCTGCCAAATCCATGTCTCTCAATTTTAAAGACAAGGAGGTGTGTGGGATAGTATGAAATAGCTGTTCCAAAGTAGTTTTCATGAGAGACAAGTTGTTTGCTTGATAACTAATGAGTTTGCTTTAAAAGTATGAAAAGTATGAAATGCTTTGCACAAGTCCACACAGATGACGTAAGTCACTCTTCACTTGGCGACCAATGCTATAACCCTATTGTAGAAGGCCACCAAATTTGTCCTCTTTTACGAGTTTGGTCTAATGTTGTCATGTGACTGCACCCTGCAGAAGCAGTATTTTCCCTGAGTGAGGCTCAGCTGTCCTCTGAGTGCCAGGGACTGGGCCAGTGCAATGCCAGGGGCTGTAGTTCCTACTGACATCACTGTAATTAGCAGGTTGATGCTAACGCCGTTACACCAGCTTGGGAATGGAGCAGGAAGCAGGGAAATCAATGTATAAGCTTCGACCATGCTGCTGCAGTGAGTGAGACTTGTTGAATGGAAGGCTTGGACAGAAACCAAGTGAAGTGGTGGTATGTAGGGCTGCTGCACAACCGAGGTGTTAATGATGTGCCAGCTAGGAAGAGTAAGTGGGATTTGAGGTAATGTTGCACTCTTGCGACATCTTTGTTGGGTACAGGAGAGGGGAATTAAGCTTTTGTGTTATAGTATTTCCATATGGAGCTACTGTTATGCGTGGAACTACATTAGCATTTGTGATGAGCATGGAAGGGTAAACAGTTTAGATGCTTCTGTGATTCCTTGTCACTTCCCTTTCTAAAAATAGAGTAACAAGAATATGGAGGAGAAAAAAGCAGGTGGCATTACTGAAATATGGGTTCTGTAATTCTTACATTCTGTGAAGGGCTTTTAATGATTACAGTATACCAAGGGTGAATCGGATCCTTCTTGAAGCGAGGAATTAATTACGCTGCCTACAAGTTGGAATAATGTGAGGGAGCACCACACAATCCTCCCATTGTGCTGCTGGTGCACCTGCACAACGTCTTCTGTTCTACTTCCAGACTTAGGCAATGTTTATTTGTGTCTTGCGTGGCTTGTAGTAAGATAGAAGTTGCCAGAAGGCATCAGAGTAGGCAATACCTTGTCTTTCAACACTGACAAGATACCACAGTAGCATGGTGAGTAAAGGTGAGGTAACTTGACTCTTGTAGAGATGTTTATCCTGTCTTTGCCTTCCAAAGTTCTACTTCACTGTTAATTTTATAACTTTTAAATCCCCAACCTTTATTGATCAGCAGTAAGGTTTTAGCATTTGCATTTCCCTGCTCTGAAGAGTTATGTGTCATTCTCTTTTCTATCTCCTCAAATAGCAATCCTCTCTAATTTCATTGAGTGATTGGTTATTCTCGTGTTACATGAAATAGAACACAGCAAGTCTGTCTTTTCTCTGTGCTATTTCATTATTTTGTATAATTGCATTATGTCTCCTGTAATCTCTCCTTTGTTAGGTGAATAGTCACAGTCTTTTCTGACTAATATTAAAATTTATCCAAATCTTTCATTATTCCTACTACTATTATTGTCTGAATCCCCTCTAATACTGGAGCATCCATTTTTTGAGATGCTGTTACCAGTGCAGCATGTGGCACAGCAGAGATAAGGCTGATCTGCATTAGAACAATGTCACCTCTCTACTGGTCACCATTTTATTCCTCATTTATCCTGATTTTTTTTTAACTACAGTTAAAAATTTCATTTAGAAGAGTGGCCTTCCTTGAGAAGTGTTCTGTGACCCTGAGGTGTCTTTACTGTATTGATAAAGTTTTCTTGAAGAGGTATCAGAGCAGGTGTAATTACGTTTTCCCCTTCTAATACATACTGCTTTTAACGAGCTCGTCATGATACTGTATTTTCACCTAGCTTTTTTTAGGCTTATCTTGAAATTCTTCACTGTCATTTCTGGTCTTTCCTGACCCAAATAATTTTGTGTTGTCTACAGACTTTGCCACCTCATTACTCATCTTCTTTTCCAGATCAAGAATAAATGTAGTGAACAACACAGAACTGAGTTTACCAAACCTTACCTTGTTTGCTGCTTCTTGTTTCCGTACAAAAACCAGAACACTAAAGCTCTACCAAATTGTCTTACAGACCCTGTCCAGAAGAATTTCAAATCCCTATTTGGAAGCTCCTTCAAACAAGGTACTTGTGAAGCTGCTTTTTAATTCCATTTCACCAAACAACATATTAGGAATCTTTTTGCTTTGGTTCAACCTCTTAATTGTAGCTTTGAAGACACTTGTGAATGTGGCCTGCAGTTAAATCCAGTTAACAACTTATAATCTGTGTGTGTTGGAAATCGTCTACTTCTATTACTCAGTGTGCAAACTGAATTGTTGTGAATTCCAAGGTGCACTCACTTCCCTGCCATTTAAATGATTGCCACCATTTAGCATATTTTGCAATATTTAAGAAGTCTAGTTTTGCATTTCACAAGACTTTGCTGTCTCAAGACTATTTTTTCCTCATAAGATTCCTAAATGTAGGGGATTAAAAAAAAAAAAAAGATGAAACCATGGCATTGTTTTTCTTTCAAGTTAAGTGACTTGTGTTACTGATGTGTTTTGCTGGGATGGTGAGGAAACATCTCAACAGGAGCCTGAGTTAAATTTGTCGTTAAGGAGTGATATACAGAGTCCAGGTGGAACATGGTTTCCTGGAAGATGGGGTTGGGTCCTGTTCTGATAGACACATCTGCAGCCTTGCGGTGCAAGGTAGAAATCAGGAGTGGGGGATGTCAGAGCTGTCATAGGATACCTCCAGAGTTTCTGAACAAAAAGAAAACAGTGTGAAACGGGGTTTCAGTGTCTATTAGGCTTGCATGACATTATTTAACTCAATACATATGGAATAATATTTAACTGTGGTTTTGCAGTGGTTAATACAGTCGTCTTGCTTTGCTAGAATAACTCTTGTTTTCACTTGAACTCGTCTGTTGTTCACAAGTAAAGCCGACAGATAGTAAAACCTCTGCTTTTCTAAGGCAGCAAATGTGAAGTAGTCCAGGTTGTGGGGGAATTTGCAACCCATGGAACAACTGGGTATGGCAGAAGCTGGGGAGCATTTCCTATGAGGTTTTGACTGCTTGCTTGTCACTCAGCTGCGGAGAAGGCATTGCTCAGAGGGAGGGAGCGGACAGTGGCAAGGCAATTTACAGCAGGAGTAAATCCCCGTTTGTCACAGTTTTCAATTTTTCTTCTCATTCAGATTTATGGAGAAAGTTCTTCCTGTGCTGGGAGGGCTCTCAGGAATATTTTTACTCTGCAAGCATCTGACCTGATTAAAGACAGGGTGTACCTTACTGGCATTTGCAGGTAACTCGAGATCATTCGTCTTAATCAACTGGATGTGCTTTATTTGCATTTGTCTATGCCCTGATTTGACAAGAGATTAAATTCTGAAAGTGATATTTTTGTGTGTTACAAAGAATCAAAAACATTTTCTAAAAATATTCTTTAAAACCTTGTGTATTTTAATATATTTGCCAGTTGTCAGAAAGCGACAGTGGCCTGATTGTATGGCCATTTATTTAATTGCTTGTGATTTCATATACAATTGTGCTTGTCTGTTATTTTGTTTAAAAGAAAGAATATTAAATTCAGCCCTGGTCTGGAATTATAAAAGAGATTGATTGGATTCCTAAAATTTAGTTTTACAGTGATTTTTGCATGTAATTTATGGAATATTTCTGTAATGAAGTGATTTTCTATTTGTGTTGCATTACAGCATGAACGCTTCCTCCTATTTTCAATTATGCCCAAACGCACAGCTTTCTATTATAGCACCATTCATTCATATTTTTCATTCCATATTTAAGAAAAAGCCACTTTTTTCTCTTAAGATTTAAAAAGATAAGTTTACCAGTTATGTGAAAGATGATGTACATCCCAGAGCAACACTCAAGGTTTTGCACATAAATTTTTTAACTCTATTGCTTATGCCTGTGCTCAGAAAGGAAATAAAATCCTGAGGCTAAAAGCTGGATTTTATTTACCCCTTATACATCTTTGGATGACTGCCTGTGTGCAGCACAAATTGATAAAAATATTATGTATTGTGAAGTGTGCCACATAAATTAAGTACGTAAGGGAGCTTACTCATCTAACACGAGTTCCCTCATTGAACTGAGGGCATCCCCTGAGACTTGCCAGGGTAATTTCGTTCCTTGAAATGATTAGGATTACAAAAATTAGTAATTGAGACAAAGGGTTTGCCCTTTGCTGAACAAAAAGATTCACTTTTAATAGCTTTTTCTTAAAAAAAAAGCAAGATTTTTTATTATAAAAGAGCATTTTAATATTACTGTACTGTAAGAAGTGATGTTTTACTTATTTTCAGGAGAAGCTGTGTTGGATCAGAGCTGGTAGACTGGCTTCTGGAGCAGTGCCCTTTCGTTAAGTGCAGATCTACAGCGGTTGGAGTGTGGCAGCTCCTCCTGGATATGGGCATTATATTATCAGGTCAGTCTTGATAGTACTTCTAGCGTGAGGAAGGCAATCAGTTCTCCTGCACGGAACAAGATTCACATTTTTGGTATGGGAGAGGAAGGAGGGAAAGAAAAAAAAATGCAGCTCGATCCATTTTTCTTGACAGTTGTTTATTTTGTAAACTCTTTGGTAGATTTACCTCTGTGACCTTTCATTTCATAAATACCAAAGATGAATTTCTGTGGGGGTTTTTTTAGGCTTTTTCCTTCCTTTTGCTTTTGCAAATGTAATTGCCTATTACCAAGTTGCAGACAGAGTGCGTGTCTTTTGCAGCCTATTTTATGTTCTCCTCAAGCTCTTTTAGTTTTTTTTTCACAAGACAGCAGCTGTTTAGTCACTGCAGATCATGGCTTTGCCAGATGATTTCTGTAGCTGTTTGTGACTTTCCTCCCTTTGTTTTTCATAGTTTTGGATTAAAATGGATGCAGAGGAGTTTCAGCTCCTTGAGACAGTGATGATGCCAGGTTCTGCCTGGCTGTCCACACCAAATTTAGGGATTTGGTCCAGCTAATATTGTTGGCGGTAATTATACCAGTAAATAACTTCTGGAAATCTGAAATCTTACTTTGTAGCTGGGTCTACTTTGGTAGCTCAACCCAGAGCACATCCTGGCTTTAGGTCTGTGCTAGACACTTAACTTTCCTCCTTGCAAAAAGATGAGGTGTTATGAAAAACTTCTGCTTATGTACACTGACAGTAAAAGTTTTTCTTCTGCTCAACTACACCGACAGTATGTCTGGTCATGCAGCCTCAGGAATGACTGAATGAATCTTCCAGTAGGAGTTTGTGCTTTTGGCTTTAGACCCCATCCTTTGATTCCCAGTTCAGTCCCAGTTCTGCCAGGGACAATGACAGCTGTTGTACTGGTGCGTCTTCTTACCCAGGTCTAGTCTACAAGTCCAATAACCCTGAATTTGAGAAGAAGCTGGGATGATGATGGGTTGCATCCCCTTTATTGTACTTCATTTACTGGCGCCTGGCCATTAGTGAGAACAGATTAGAAGCCAACGGAAATTGAGGCTCAGAAATTTGATAACTGCAAGGTTTTTATCCTGTAATTCTGAACTGTTTCCAAATTTGATTAAATACTCAGCAGTCTTAATGCTTGAATTTCAGCAGCCTGGAGATTTTCAAATTGAGGTTTTGGAGTTGTTCTGTTTGGATGCACTGAGTTAATATGTGGTGGCAGGTTTGCTTCTGTGCTGAGTCTGCGGTCCTTTTGCCTTGCATGGTGGTGCAGCTCAGCGTTAAAGTCAAGTGCAATACAGAATTTGGTGGGGACACGCAGCCTTTGCATGCTAAGGGTTTAAAGGCTATCTAATGTCATTATTTTCTAACAGTGGACAGACAACTCTATTTTCAAGACACTCATGCCTTCTACCAGTTCTCAGCGGATGAATGCACCTACCTTTTCTGTGAATTTGAGAAAGAGGAGGGATGGAAGAATGGAGTAAAGCTCCTACTTCAACTACTGCCCTTGTCTCCTCCCAGGATTGACATGTGTAATCTGTAAGTGTGCATATACAGCTGTTTGAAACTTTTGCTGACTGTTTTGTAAGTGGCTGGCTTCTATAATGACGCTCTTTACCCTTAAATAAGCCAGATTTCTTCTTCAGAGTTGAAAAGCTTTGCAGAGATGGGCTTTTCATCTGAAAAAGTCAGTGTGAGTAGATAAATAAAGACACTCAGCTTGGGGTTTTTCACATATTGTGGTTCTTACACACTAGCTTGCTGACTCTAGCTTGCTATATTACCCAGGTAAATAGCTTTATTATTTTTCTAATCTCTTACATTTAGCAGTTTGGTACAAGTCTGGCAGCAGGCATGCTGTGGAGCTGATTGACTGGCAGATCAGATACCCTCGTGCTGCGTCGGGATCCGCTATCAGATGGGTAGAAGTGTGGTAGCTTCAGTCATCTGATTTTAGTTTGCTACTGCAAACTAAACCTCTGTAGTCTCACATTATTATGCCTTTCTCAGAATATGCTTTTTCACTTCCTGCATTTCCCCTCTTTCACCTGACTATTGGATGTTATCCTACCCTCTGTGCTGAAATGGCTGTGCTCTGAATGTCGCCTATTTAGCAGAGCAGCTAGAAGGGAACAATAGTTATTTGTGCGACAGTGAGAGTCCAAAATATAGGAAAAAGGTGTCAGCGAGAGATCTAGAGGCTTATGACCCCTCATGTCTTAGCAAATCTGTAGGAGTGGGCCTGGATAGAGAAGTTGGGTTAAATTCTTGCATTGTCCTCAGACTTGATACTTGCACTGTGGAGAACTATTACTCTGCCAGTACTAGGATTTATTCTCTTTGATGTCAAAGGCAAAACTTTCTTCTATAAGTACTTTGCTTCTCTATGTATTAGGTTTTTTTAAAAAATAGCTCAAATAAATGACCAATTGAAAAATATTAAAGAAGCACAAAGCCCAAAGTCGCTGTAAGCTGTCTCAAGCTCAGCTTCTTAAATTCAGACATATTGAGCTGGTAGAAAAAAATCTCAGTAATTTCTCTGCATGGCTCAGGGCGGAAAGTTGATTCCTTTCCCTGTTGCTGACTGCCATCACCAACCAGAAATTGTCAGTTCTGGAATGGGGATTCCTTTGAAAACAAATTTATTTGGTTGGCTTGAGCAAATGTAGCCAAGTGACAAGGACCCCAGATTGGTTCGAGCAGAGGACTGAATGTGATCTTCTAAGTAGACAACTCATATGGGAGAAAATCTTTGGATATTTTTGCAGATAGAAATTCCTGTCTTCCAGCCTACTCTGGTGCTAAGCAGTTTGGCTGTCCATTAAATAGCAAGATGATTTCTTTTTGATTTCAATTGGAATTGGGGTTTTCCTTGTTATCACTGCAAATCAGGCCACTTTCCATGGTTTGTAACTAAGTGTACAAAGGCTTTGAATCAAAAAGACAGAACAGACAGGTCACACTGATGTTTTACATGAAGAATGCTGGGCAGGAAAATGGATTGAAGACTTTTTTGGTTGAAGTTAATATTATGTCCTGCATGCTGACCTTGGCCAGAGAGTAGTACTTTTTTACAGTCTGGTTTGCAGTTTTATCATCCTAGTTCTGCTGTCATTTCTAGTAGAGGATGATCCCTGTCACCTGAATCGAACAATTATTCATTGATGTACATTTCCAGCTCCCTCCTGCTCATATTATTCAAATTTTAGTTGAAGATGGATTCCTTTTGGGAACATTGCCACTGAAGAATTATATTCTGGTGGTTTTACCTGTCATAATGTGAGGGTGCTTTTAAAAAAAGTATATATTGAAGGCATTGAATTTAAAATAATGGTATACTCTTGAGAGAGTGTGATATCAAAGGGAAAGAAGGCTTTTCCAGCTTCAAAATTCTCCATGCTTGATGCTAATAATACACTGCTAAAACACAGTCTGAAAGGGAATAAATGTGATGAGGTGTTTGTTAAAGTTATCTGACCAGGTTAAATAAATCTGTACCGCTTTCATGAAGAAAGAGGACAATTCTAAAAACTCTTCCTTGCAGTGAGTGTTTGTCTTTTCTCAAATATATAAGCTTTGTTTGCATACCACTAGAACCATAGTCTTTTTTGTAATTTATTAATTTGGTATTCAATTTTCTGTCTTAGTTTTTTCTCACAGCTTGTACTGACGGCCTTAATTCTGTTTGTACATATGGACAGAGAAATCCTTGCCTTGTTAATTAGATTCCTTGCTTTTGATGAAATCAGAAGCTTGTGCACCAGAAGGCAATGTTGGACATCTCCTTGTGGTTCTGGGAGACAAATGAGCTCTGTCACCTCCATAGCTGGTGGGCAGCAGCCCTGTGCTTGCCTCGACTGCTGGGTGCATCAGTAGGTGTTGGTGGAGCACCATAAATCTGCTCTCCCAGAAGGAGCCTGTAGACCTGAGTAGGCAGTAGCAGCTCTGGGGACTTTCTTCAACAGCTTTTCTGTTAAATAGAAGCAGCCCAGTCTCGACTTGCTGTACAGATATTTGATGGATTTGTATTTTTGTTTCTAGTCTTACTAGAGTAAGTTCTACAATGAAAATAGCATTCTGAAGCCTGAGATGTGCTTACAGATCCTGAAGAAATGTTCCCTGTTGCCTTTTGGCCTTGGAAAATTCCCTACATTAAGTGTAACACTGGTGGAAATCTACCACGGAAAACAAGACGGGACATAGCAGATTTTGAGCAGCTCACAGTAAACTGAAGGCTAATGTTTTTATGTGTATTCCACGGGGCTAAACCTCTGCAAATGTCAAATGAGATGCGACTGATGCAGAGGCCTCTTGGGGTCATTAAACACCCTATGTCAGTCACAGCCAATTCTACTTGAATAGAAAAGAAGAGAATATTGCAATAGCCTGGGAACAAAAGATCTGTATTGAAAGCTGTTCCATGAACTTCCTTACAACCTTGAGCAGTCACTTAGGCTCTCACCCAATGCCTCCTGAATTCTTTTCCAGTGACTGCAATGGCTTTGTATTGGGTATTTAATTTCTGTGTGCTTCTATTTCCTTCTTTGTAAATGGGGGTATTTTTATAAACACCTAAGTCCCAGAACCACTGGCAGACTCACTGACTCTTTGAAGAATGCACTGGGTACCTTAGACTATGGAAATGTACCCCATCATATTTTAAAAAATCATTTGAAGATAGGTTAACAGGGGATTTTTTCTTTATCTCATATTGCATGTTGTTTTCTTTTCAGAAGCGTTACACTACATTCTGTATCCTCTGTCCTGAAATAATTTACATTTTATTAATTTCAGAACAGTAACCATTCTTAAAAGTAATTTGGCTTTAATACAAATGGCTAGGATGAGATATTCATTTAGTAACAGCCTTACGTTTCTCCTGGGAAGCTTTTGCTGAATGCAAACAGCTCTCAGTATCCAGGGGTCTTTTATTGGCATTGTAGGTGGATTGTAAAGCCAGCAGAGAGAAAAATGTAGTGACTCTACACTGGACAGCTGAGGTCCAGACCCAGGACCGTGGGTACATACATATTTCTTCCTCTGTCAGCAGGTCGGGAAGCACTGTAGATGCTTTCACGTGGTGTACGGTAGTAACTGTGCTGGACCTGACTTGCCCACGTGCAGATCTAGAGCTGTATAAGCATTAGGCTTGTTTGCCTGAGCTTTGTAGCTCCTCTTTGGTACCATCGCCAGTAGGTCTTAGCTGGCCCCTTTTGAAAAAAACGGGAGGATATCTGTCCTGATTCTGTTCCTTAGTATCCATCCTGTCCTACATTAGCCTGGGTAACCTAATACACTCTTCCTCTCTGATTCTGGAGAGCTGACTATAATTTTTAGTATTTTAATAGTTTCAGAAATATTTGGTGCTCATACACAGATGAATACTAGGAGTGTTTTTAAATGGAAGATGAAGTGATAAAGGCCCAAGACAGAAATAGCTATGCTATATGCTGTTCTGGGTTTATAGATTGCGTCTGTGACTGTGTCTATCAAGCTGCTATCTTTTGCCTCCAATTTAAAAGAATCAGGTCCTAGCCTGGTTCTGAGAGATCAGAAGAGATCAGATGTGTAGGGATCTAAAGAGGTCAGTTATTTTTATCTCATTCCAAATTATAAAGAGAAAGACTGAATAAATCAGTCTTTGTAAATGAAAACGCATTTATTTCTTTGGAGCTGTTTATAACACTTAAAATGCTAAATCACATTTTTCTTTGAATAGGAAAGGCAGTTATGAAAATAACTATGATTTCTAATCTGAATTACCATTTTGGGCTGAATATGCTTGCACCAAAACGAATGCATGTGTCATTCTGTGCTTCCTGAACTTAATTTTTTAATCAAGGAAAGACATTTTTAGACATGGGATGCAAGAACTACAATATACCAGCTGCATATTCTAGACATCTTGTCAGTTTTTTTACATCAAGGCATATCAGCAATTAAATAATTTAGTTAAAGATAGAAGGTTCTGTTAATACCTGGGATTTATGTTTATTACAGCAGCTGCAGTTTTGTGTCTCTGCTCGTTTTGATGGCCTGCCATGCTTCTTGAATACCAGGAAAAGTAAAGATCTCAAGGGCATTTTCTTTTTCGTCGTCCCATAGTAATAACCCTGTCATGTTGGTCTCTTTCTTCTGATTGTCAATAAACCTTCTGAAAAGCTCGTAGGTAATTTAGTGATGGGAACTGGGCTGTTTTAAAGAAAAACACAGTGCTATCCCATGCTGTCCACAGCAGCTTTTGTGTGGCTTTTTGCACGTGGGCTAGACATGTGACAGTTTTTGCAAGGGTTCTTCTTGTACCACCACACTTTTGCAAAGACCCATTAAGTCTTTCTGTCTTGTGAATAACTGTCAAAGCATCTCAATATAGTGTTCTCGGCCTTTGCTTTAGTTTGTTAATTTATGGCTTCTTACATGTATTATTTTAATTTTCACTTAAAAAAAAATCAAACGTCATCTGTCACATAATGATTTTCATATTGTCTGCTTTTACCTATGTGAGCTTGCATTCCATAGGTGTTCCTCCACACCTTAGCAAAGCTGAGTGGTGGGCAGATGGAAAACTTTTTGCTCTATTGGAGTAGATTTTTAATAGAGCAAAATATTCATTCAAATAAGCAACTCTGAGCCAAGAGGGTGCTGCATTCTTCAGTTCTTCATCATATTTTTATAGCTGAAGAATTCTCTTACTGTTTTATGTTAGTTGACTCAAAAGAGTTCTTGACAGCAAGGGACAAAGGGTGTACTTTGTCATTACTGACACAATTAATTATTGTCAACTTGTAGTCATCATTGTGATGTGTAATCTCAAAAGCCCTTTTACATTAGTGCCTGTGGCTACACAGTTTCTTGCTTTCCAGGAATCAAAAGATGTTGAAACAGAATGAAAGAAATAATAAAATCTTATTTTTATTTCTTTAAGGCCTGATCAAAAAATAGAAGATACGGCAGAAACCAATGCTGAAATTCTTGCTCGTCTCACTTCTGCGGTAAGGTTACTGCATCAAAGTTTGTACTGATTGTGTTTGAAATATTGTTATGTTTTGGATCCTCTCAAATTAAAGACTTAGTCTTAGTGAGCAGGTGTTTGTAATGCAAACTACCTTTTTGTCTCTGAACAGAGGAAGCTTTACTGGGGTCTTAGCATGCAATTCTAAAGCTATTAAAATCAGTCCAAGCAAGGACTGCTGCAGCCCACTCTCTTGTAATCCATGCTGTTCTTGGCCAAGGAGATACCTATGTGGAGGGTCACTGTGATTTTTCTGCCAGGTAGTTTACACTCGGATCTTCTTGGTCAAGTGGATATCAGTGTGAAGACAATGACGGAGTGGTGGACAAAGGGAGAGAAAGGGCCTTGGCAGCCCTGGCATAGATTATTATAAGCTTCTGGGGAGACCCACCTGGGAATCCTGGGTATCCAGCTTCCCAGCTATGTTTAGCCTCAGTAAACTCCATCACAATAAACAACAGCTTATCCTGGCTGTGCTAGCATTTGGAGCATCTTGTTTATCTTGTTGTAAAGGTCATTGTTCTAAGACGCAGACAGACAGAGAGACAGACAGGACTTCAGAATGTTAAGCTGGATTCACTCAATGTAGTATAACGTGTACAATGGTACGAAGTGCACCCTCAGCAAGTTTGCAGGTGATGAAAACTGGGAGGAATGATTGATACATCAGATGGGTGTGCTGCCATTCAGAGAGACTTTGACAGGCGGGAGAGATGAGGCAACAGGAATCTTATGAAGTTCAACAAATGGCAATACAGTGACCTGCATCTGCGAGAAATTATCTCATACACTGTACAGGCTGGAGGTGGACTGTCTGAAAAGCAGCTTTGCAGAAAAGGACCTGGTGACATCAATAGACAAGGGAAGAGCAACTGATGTCATTTACTTGGACCTGAGCAAAGCCTTTGACGCTGTCTCACATGACATCCTGGTCTCCAAGCTGATAAAAGATGGGTTGGAGGGATGGACAATTCACTGGATAAAGAACTGGCTTGACGGCTACACCCAAAGAGTGGCTGTCAATGGGTCCATGTCCAAGTGAAAGCCCGCGACAAGTGGAGTCCCTCAAGGATCAGTACTGGGATTAGTCTTGTTTAACATCTTCATCAGCGACATGGACAGTGGCACTGAGTGCACCCTCAGCAAGTTTGCTGACGACACCAAGCTGTGTGGGGTGGCTGACACACTTGAGGGTAGGGATGCCATCCAGATGGAGAGGTGGGCCCATGCCAACCTCATGAAGTTCAACAAGACCAAGTGCAAGGTCCTCCATCTGGGTCTGGGCAATCCCAAGCACTGATATAGGTTGGGCAGGGACTGGCTTGAGAGCAG
>NW_009695092.1:0-55095 GCF_000703405.1 Apaloderma vittatum | reverse complement strand
ATGTTGAACAGCACTGGACCCAGTACAGACCGCTGAGGATCACCGCTTGTCACTGGTCTCCACGTGGACATCGAGCCATTGACCACGACTCTTTGAGTGCGACCATCCAGCCAGTTCTTTAACCACCGAGTGGTCCATCTGTCAAATCCATATCTCTTCATTTTAGAGACAAGGGTGTCACGTGAGACAGTGTCAAATGCCTTGCACAAGTCCAGGAAAATGACATCGGTTACTTTTCCCATGTCAATCAGCGCTGTAGCTTTGTCGTAGAAGGCTGCTAAATTAGTCAGGCACGACTTACCCCTAGTGAAGCCATGTTGGCTATCACCAACCACTGATTACTTTTTATGTGGCTTAGTACAGCTTCCAGGAGAATCTGTTCCATGATTTTACCTGGCACAGAGGTAAAGTTGACTGGCCTATAGTTCCCCGGGTTGTCCTTGGTCCCTTTTTTATATATGGGAGTTATGTTTGCCGTTTTCCAGTCTGTGGGAACCTCACCAGACTGCCAGGACCTCTCAAATATGATGGCCAGTGGCCTAGCAACTTCAGTCATGCTGGATGGTGGCACTGCCCTCTGCTGTGTCAGCCACTGCTCACAGTTTTGTAGCTTAGATTCCTGATCCTGGGCAGTTAGAGGTGCATGAGCTTATGTTGACTCCTGTCTGGAGAGATATATTCTTGCTCTATCTTCTTTATAAATTGCTTAAATTAAACTGGTGGACTTAAATCCAAATATTTATTATTAGAAGCTCAGAGGCATTCTAACACAATTTCATAGACCTGCACTTGATCAGGGGAAGCTCATTTATACCCAATATATTTTATATAAATCTATTTTTAACAAATGACATAAAAAAGATCTATGTCTTTCACTGTAGATGTGAAGTTTAAAGTTGGTACAATTTCTTAAAACATAGAGTCATAGACAGATTTTGGTTAGAAGGACCTGCCATGGGCAGGGACACCTCCCACTAGACCAGGTTTTGCAAAGCCGCATCCAGCGTGGCCTTGAACACTTCCAGGGAAGGGACATCCATAACTTCTCTACTATAGCGGACAGATGCATGAATGTTTGCCATAAATATTTCTCGACACATTACAACAAACCACCAGCTTGGTGCAGAACACATCACCAGCAAAAAAGAAACCAGTTTCTGGCTTTGTGTGGCAAACTGGTAAGTCACAAATGGAATGTGGGACAGGGCTGTAAAGAGCTGATAAGACTAAATAGGCACCATATTTTTCAGACAGCCTTGTTGTGGCATTTTTGCTGAGACTCCTGAAAAGATGTGCATGTGGGAAGGAGCCTTGTGAAGGCAGGACAACCTTGCCTCTCAGCTCATCTCCCATGGACAGTTGACTGGCCTTTTGCTTCATTATTGGCAAGATGCATATAATGCGTGACACCCATGCATATGCTAATGAAGATTATCGTGAACATGCGTCCCATGAAGTGAACATCCATCCCATGCAGTGCGTTAACACTCCTCATACATACTACATGTCAGTATGTAGATCAACCTGGGAAGGGACACAGAAAAACTGTGTGTAAATTGAGGTGAGATAAAGCATAAAAGACAAAAGAAGAAGAGAAGAAACGAAGATTAAAAAAATGACAGATGCATCCTCAAACCTTTGTTGGCAGGACCCACACAGGAACCCAGACTGGTGATCTCTAATTCTACATCTCTCTCTCACTATCTTGCTTTCTCTTTCCCATTTTTCACTATGTAATGCAAGGCCTATCATACCTTTGCTTAGTTTATACTTAGTTTCTTTCTTGTAATTATTTAGTATCATATTGTTTGTTATAATCTGCTATATGTCCTTTTTTCCTTGTTATCATAAAGTAACGGAAGGCATAACACGCAGCTTTGCTGTAGTTTGTTGTATACCTAGTCTTTTCCTAGTTATCACCAAGTCATATTGCCAGCCCTAATGTGTCATATACTTAACCAATTATTGTGAGTCCAATCTATACACTGTGGGAAATTAATAAATGATTGTGTATGGACCTTGAGACTTGCCACATCGTTGTCCACTCCATTTGGGAATTCCAAATCTAAGTCACTTGTCCCCCTCTTCTGAGCAGGACGTGACATCTGTGCAAATGGGTGAGCACAGGGTAAAAATGTCAGCTTAGCAACAAGTAGTCTTATTACTAGTGTAAAGAAATTTCCAAGAATTGTAAAGGCCCAAGGAAAGAAAACTGTGGGCAGATTTGGAACATAAAGTTGTTAACTTTGAACTGATGGAAATAAATTTCCTTGACTTTATCCAATGTATATGAAGGTAAGAATGTATGTCTGCATGCATTTTCTAGCCTGCTTTACTATGACAGTGGCAAATCTGTAAAGCAAAGAAAGACTGTTTGAACTATAAAACCAGTGTAGTAGGTAGAAAAAAAGGTTACAGAAAAAGAAATTAAACTTATGGCATCTCTTATCTGTAATGCTGACCTGTGACCATCAGTGAGTCAAAAGGCTAAATGGTGGTAACAGTTATTTTTTTATTTTGTACAGTGTATAGCCTCACTACCAACATTCCTCAATAATGCAAGTGTTACTTGTGTTGGCTTTAAAACACACACAATTCTACTTCAGAGTGTTAGAAAAAAAAATAATAGCGTGTGTTCCTTCTCTTTTTGTTTGTTTGTTTGTTTTTTTCTTGGTTTGTTTTGGTTTTATGTTGCAAGTGAATGTCCTTCATCGACAGAGGACTGCTCCAGATCCTGACAGATGCCTTCATCTGACACCTTGTACCATTCGACCAAAATACATTTGCAGGGTGAGTTACAGAGTCAAGGTTCAGAGAGCCTGAAACTGCTTTTGTAGGGCTTGAGGAATCCCATGGGTTTGTAACATAAACACAGTAGTGATTGCTAAAATATTCTAAAATTGCTCACTATGAAGGTAGGAAGGTGTCTGTATCTTTACTAAGTAGCACAGACTTGTGTCAAACAAATATTTTACAATAAATATTAGAAGGATTCTGCTGCTGATAGAACATCTGTGTTATTGGCAAAATACAGTAACAACAAAAATTCCTTTTCAATGGCTCCAGTGTATGAGGAATAATGAAATGGAGGCCTTCTTGTCATTTAAGAAATAAAAATATAGGTCACATGATGGAAATTAGTTGGAAACCCATCATCACAGGCCTTCAGTGATTTTGAATATTTCAGAAAAGAACATTAAGATCTACCTGTAAGAACACAGAAATGGCTGCACCAGTT
This sequence comes from Apaloderma vittatum, assembly GCF_000703405.1. Classification (NCBI taxonomy): domain Eukaryota; kingdom Metazoa; phylum Chordata; class Aves; order Trogoniformes; family Trogonidae; genus Apaloderma; species Apaloderma vittatum. Next base: position 51,857 of record NW_009695092.1, on the reverse strand, counting down.
CAGATGAAAGATCAGAAGTGTGACCCTTAAAATTTATCTCTGACTAATGACACCAGCAGCAGTTTCATAAAAAAAACCAAACAAGTCTATAGGTTTATAGTCTCACCTCTTCCTGCCTAACTGCTGCCACCTGATGACAAGTTCAGTGGGTAACACAAATTATTGTGCTGTCCTAAAGGAAGAATTGTTGTGTTGTAATAAAGCAAGAATAAATATTTCCTTGTCCTCTCAGTCTATTTTTATTTTACAGCACTCAGTCAGCATGGGTTTGTGAGAGGCAGGTTCTGCTTGACTCTGCTTCATCTCCTTCTATGACAAGGTGAGCTGCTTAATGCATGAGGGGAAGGCTGTGAATGTTGTTTACCTGGACTTTACTAAAGCATTTCTCACAGTACGCTCCTGGAGAAACAGGCTGCTCATGATTTGGAGGGGCATACTCTGGTTGAAAAACTGGCAACGTAGTCTTACCCAAAGAAGAATGGTGAATGGACTTAAATCCAGCTGGTGGCCAGTCACAAGTGGTGTTGCCCAGGGCTCGGTATTGGGGCCAGTTCTGTTCTAGTATTTTTATCATTGATCTGGATGAGGGGAATAAGTGCACTCTCAGTCAGTTTACACATGACAACAAATTTAGTGGGAGTGTTGATCTGGTAGGGTAAGAAGGATCTACAGAGGGATCTGGACAGGCTGGATCAATGGGCCAAGACCCATTTTACAAGTTTCAACAATGCCAAGTACCAGGACTTGCACCTGAGTCATGCAACGCCATGCAGTACTACAGGTTTGGGGCTGGAAAGCTGCCTGGTAGAAAAGGACCTAGGAGTGTTGAACAGCCAACTGAACACAAGCCAGTAGTGCGTCCAGGTGGCCAAGAAAGCCAATGGCATCCTAACCTGTATCAAATACTGTGTGTCCAGCAGGAGTAGGGAAGTGCTTGACCCCTTGACTTGGTACTGGTGAGGTCACATCTCAAATTCTGTGTTCAGTTTTGGGCCTCTCCCAACAAGAAAGACACTGAGGTGATGGAATGTGTCCAAAGAAGAGCAATGAAGCTTGTGAAAGGTGTCAAGAATGAGTCTTATGAAGAGTGGCTAAGGGAACTGGAGTTGTTTAGCCTGATGAAAAGGAGGCTGAGGAGAGACTTCATTGTTCTCTCTGACTATCTGAAAGGAGGTTGCAGAGAGGTTGGAGTCAGTCTCTTCTCCCAGGTAACAACTAACAAGACAAGAAGAAATGGTCTGAAGTTGCACCAGGGGAGGTTTAGGCTTTATATTAGGAAAAATTTCTTCACTGAAAGGGTTGTCATATATTGGAACAAGCTGCCAAGAGATGTGACTGAGTCACCATACCTGGAGGTATTTAGAAGATGTATAGATGTGGTGCTTTGTGACATGGTTTACTGGTGGGCTTGACAGTGCTGGGTTAAGAGTTGGACTCAATGATCTTCAGGGTTTTTACAACCTAAATAATTCTATGAATATGTGATTATTTTACCTAATGCAGTATCTTTCATTCCTGGTGTCTTTTTCCTAGCTAAAGAGGCATATATCATTTGCATTGTACAGTTGCTAACCTGTATTTTCAGTTATCTATGTTAAGGTTTTAGTACATTTTCTAAGGGTGTTTTACACTGTCATATATGAAATGACAGTTTCTGAGCTGTATTTAGTATTAAAAATTTAGGTGTGTCCTGGAGGTTTGCAGTGACATCAGAATGTTTATTATTTTCTCATTTAGTTTAGTAATATATTTTGTAATATATTTTCCACTTGCCTATGACTGCACATTATGGTGATGCTAATATAGGTTTATAAAGAATACAAGATCTCTTCCCAAAGAACAGTCAATTTGGAAACTTCCATTTTGTGCAGTTAAGGCCATTTTCTGCATAAGTATTATATGTATTATATGTATTGTATGTATTATATGTATTATATGTATTATATGTATTATATGTATTATATGCATTATATGTATTATACGCATTGACCTTTAATTTTATATGATATCTTACAAATTTATTAGAACTTTGAATAGTTAGGATTTCATTTTACTGTCCATAATTTTTTTATTATTATTTAGTTGCAAACATCATTATCTTTCACCCATTTTCTGTTTATAGCAGTCAGGATCTTAGATTTATCCCACAGTGTCTTAGTTTCTTTAATAAGTTTTGCAAGATTATCTTAAAAGGTTTAGAAAATCTGTATACATTTTATTAAACAAATCTTTCAAACATTTCCATTTGACTTGTCTGTGTGACTTCCTTTAAAAAAAAGTCATGTTGACTTTTCCTCATTTTATGTTAATCTAATAATTTGATTTATTAGCACAATTTTAAAAAATTAGTTATGTAAAGATAAGACTTAATGATGTGCAGATACTCCTGTACCCCCCCAATCTTTTTATTAACTCATGTTTTATTTTTCACCCATCATTCTTCAGGTTCAATTAAAGTCATTTTTAGTATTTCAACAATTTTATGTCTGGTTTCCATTAACACCCTTGGGTGAATACAACTTTCTCTGGAAATTTGAATATTTATTCTATCAATTAGTTCTTAATCTATTCTGACAACACTTGTCTTTAATTATTGTTCCCTCCCAATAAAAGAAGAATTCAATGTAGTAAATTTCCAGAACTCCTTCACAAGAAATAGTTCTTTTCTACAAGTTTTGGGTGTTTTTTTTTTCACACTTCTTGTATGTTATTTTATTCCATGATCATCGGTGCACCAGGTAAATTACTTTTAATTCTTTTGTAATTCTTCCTAATTTTGAGATGCTTTCATTTGTTTCTTCTAATAGTTTTATATTTTGAGTAAATACTTTCTCCAAATTTCTTTTTGGTCACTTTCACTAAGGCTTTAGATTTAATCATCTCTTCTTTGCTCCATCATATATTTTACCAGTTGAAGATTTATTTTACTTTACACACATGCTTTATTCCTTTTTTTAGCAAAAGGGTTTTTTTTTATTTTTCCCTTCAAGGATGTTGACTTTGAGTTCAAAGTAGTCATACTTACATAGCTGTTTATCATAATTAATACGTTACTAGGTCATTGTGAAGTCATTTTTTAAAATGTTTTTTTTCACATTCTGTTCCAAAGTGCTGATGAATGCCAAGACTAGTGGATGCTCTGTCGTATGATTTATAAGATACTTACAAAATGTCCACAGAAATTAGAGAAAAAAGTGAATTGTATATTCATTTCCTGAGATTTACTCAGCATGATATAAATTGTGAAATCACACAATAGAATCATAGATTCGTAGAATGGCCTAGGTTGGAAGGGACCTTAGAGATCGTTTATTCCAACTTTCCTGTCATGGCTGGGGAATAGTGTATTTATGTCCATGTTAGTGTTTTTCCTATTCTTGCAGTTGTGTGAAATTCTCCAGTAGCACTAAAAAGATATTGCTTGGTTCAGGTTGGTATGATATACGTTTGAAAGTTTTGTATAGTTTCAATTATGTCATCTTTTGCAGTTGTCCTTTAGTTTCAAAAATGTAGTAAAATATACCAATTTAGCTTTAATGCCATTACAGCTAGCTATAACACTTACTATTTCAAAGGAAAAAATTAATTTTTAGTAGTAGGCCAAGTGCATGTTGGTTTTAAGGGACAGAACACTGTTTCCTAAACCATTGGATCAAAAAGCAGAAAGAATTACATTTCATTTAAGCAGAAGTTATTTAAAATATGCCAACGATGTAAGATAAATGGCTGAACATTTTTAAACCCTAATATAAGACAAACATTGTGGTATGGTTATGAGAGTCTGCTATCAGAGTTAATAACGAATGTTGAGAAGGCTTCTAGTGCATGAAATACACAACATATGAAATCTCCATCTCGATTTCAGTCAGTCAAATCAACAAAAGATAAATGTGACTTTAGTAAGACAAGCTCACTACTTATGCTGTATCTGAATATGAGCTGGGTATAAGTTTGATTGGAATCTTTTCAATAAATACGCTTTCATAAAAACTCCTAGGATCACAAAGATGAGCTTGTATTTTCAGGACTTCAGGACTGATTTCTTAAAATGAATAATAAGCTATCAGATAAGGTTATATCTGCTGATACCACCATAAAGGAAGAGTCAAATAGCTCATATTTTTGTCCCGAGAGGAGGTGTGATGGATCAAACAGAAGATTTATTATTAGAAGAGTTACCAGACACTTTTGTGGAAATCATAGCAAATCTCAGAAAACCAAAATTCTTTCCACACAGGCTTTTTCTTAAGACTTTCTGAGTCTTCCTTAAACATTGTATTGAGTACAGACAGTAAAGAAATCATTATAAGAGCTACACTGGACTACAAAGAAATGTGGTTATTTAAAATAGTTAGATATTTTTTAAAAAGCTATTTTTTTTAGACATGTGAGCCATGGAGCTCTGTTTTTTACAGATAAAATAATATTTAAGGAAATATAATAAGCTTTTTTAAAATGTAAATGAAAAATTACATTGCTATGTGCGCTTACCATTTTGAAAACTCTATGACAAGTCCTACTGAAGAAAAAAAGAAAAATTAATATGTGAATGAATTAACTTATTTTATTAAATGACAGTCTTTCTTTCCACTCCTTATCCAGCCCTAAGCAGATCATCCCTTTTCACAGTCTTTCTCAGTCTCATGTTCATTATCTCTGTCCTTCCTTCTCTTAGGTCTTCAGTCTTCCATTCCTTCAGTCCCTCTTTACCACGAAAGGCAAAGTTCCTGTATTCAAATGCCTCCTGCTTATATTCTTTTCTGACACTGCATATTCCAAAACAACTCTCCCTTCTTTTCCTCTTCCTTTCTCTAGTGTTTCACTTTTAGTCTCTTCAGCCATTTTTTAGTTCATTAATGTTGAGACATGGAGGAGAACTATATTCTATAAAGTAAACTACTGTTTTAAGCTGTAAAGGGAGAAGCAATTAAAGTATTTTATAGGATCTAGCCATGTCTGAGGTTGGTTTGCTGTGTTAGGTGAATTAATTTAGATAATTAGGGAATGCTAGAATTCTTTCTTCCCATTCATAAAGGGAGCTTAATCAAATAGCTCAGATGCACACAGCTGTGCTGTAGACAACTAAACTTAAGTGACATGAATACTGCACGAAATGTCAACTTTTTTCCTAAGGTTCAAATTTAAAAACAATACAGTGACTATCTTTAATCACTAAATCTGTTAAATTTGATAGGGAGTCTCTTGACTCAGCACAGCTTCTGATTTCAGTCATTTACAGTAATGAAAACTGACAGTCATAAACTTAATCCGCAGAAGTATTCCTACAGTAAGGTAATGACAGAAGGAAATTTCTGTGTAATGATTTCTATACTCATGTTTCTATGACATGTACCCAGAATTGCTCTATCCTTGATGTTACTTCCTCTCCCAAGTCATGAATATCTCTGCTGCTCCACTCAGAGGGCAAATACTCCTGATTAAAAATTTTGCCATAACAGCAAAGTTTATTATGTTAGTATGGGGTATCTAAAATAATAGACATATAGCTTCAAATTAAAAACAGAACGTAGTATCACACTTCCATAACAGGGATATTGTGTTGTATCTACTTGTCAGGAAAAGGATCAAAACAGTCCTGGATCAAAAGGATCAAAATAGCACTAGACCAGGCTGCCCAGAGAAATTGTGGAGTCTTCTTCTCTGAAGACATTCAAAACCTGCCTGGATACATTCTTCTGTGACCTCTTCTAGGTGATCCTGCTTTGCAGAGGGGTTAGACCAGATGATCTTTCGAGGTCCCTTCCAACCCCTAACATCTTGTGATTCTAGGGATTACATGATTACATGATTCTGTGATTCTGAGGATTACGTGATTCTGTGATGACGTGATTATGTGAAGCTGAAAAGGAGACATTTAACTTCTCTACTGCTCCTGTAATAATCTCAGACATTGTCCTCATTGCTGTAATACCATGAAGCCTCACAAGACCTGAACCTTGAAGCACTTGTGCACCATAGTACAGGAGCCTCTTCTTGCCATTTGTTCAGTAGGACCCTGAAGTATTGATCAGACGAATACTCTCTGAAAAGGCTAAAATGTCAGAACTTTATTTCAGTCATTGGTCTGGCATTATTTAGGGTTTGCCAATAACCTTGAAATCCAGGCTAACAGTAAAACTTTAAAATAAATATAGGTAAAATAATATTTTTTTTCCAGAATTCATGTGTAGATCGTATAAATATTTGTTTCTAAGATGAATGCAGGGGTATATGAGAAGAACAATGTTTACATTTACCTATACTTCACGTCAGTTTCAAGTTTTTCAGATTTCATATGTATTTTTTCCTAGTTAAATTTTGGTGAGGTGAATACATTTTACTGTATAGATTTACAATGTACTTAAATGCAATTTTTATAGATATATATTTGTTTTGCAGACAACTATTTTTAATACATATATAAATAAAAATATGGATTATACTCATTCCAAGTTGCTGGCTGAAGCTTGAACATCTGCAGATGTAGTTCCAAGGTAGAGTCACATGGGTCATTGTGTCAGCTTTGAGGGGTTTTATGGATTAACATAAATCATGTGATTAGTATGGCCATAAACTTATTGTCAACACTCCTAATAGACATCCTTCTGAGATCTAGCACAGAAATTCCTAAGTATTTAAAGATGGATACACTGTGTCTATTTCTTATAGGAATTTCTTACACAAATTCTGTCAAGTTACAGTCAATGTTTGTGTCATAAGAAATTTTAAGGGAAATCTTCAACTGTGTTATTTCCAGAAACAACTGAACAAAATTCTTTGTAATTTATTCTGAGACCATCCACAAACATCAGTTCTTGCTTATCTGTGAAAATCATTGATTTAAATTTCGATACCAGACTTCATCTAAAGATAGTGGCTTTTTTTCTTCTTGACCTTTTCATTTTGTAAATAAACTGACAGGTTAACATCTACTATGACAAAAGTTTTCTATATTTTGAGATATCTTGGAAGACATAACTCTAAAATATATTGTTCAGCAAGTATTTAATAATCGGCAATATTTTTATAATACCACATTCAACCTTCTAATTTCACATATACAGAACATACAGTACTTCGATTAACTCGACAACAGCTGCACAAATTCCAGAGTCTCTGAATTCTCAAATAAGGAGGTAAATAAAACACTTTTTGTGAGTTTTGTGAATGTTTTTCTTCTCTAATTGCCTGAGTTAAGATGTTGTATCTATATGACATAATATCTGAAGATTAATGAACTCAGGAAAAGCACACACAAAAAATGATAAATTTGGCAGTGTTATACAGGAATACTATAACTCTGCATGACTCAGAGAAAACTAAGTTACACTGAACAGTGCCTACATGTCATTCAAAAGTTGTATTGAATCAAGCAATTCAACTGCTAGAATAATATATTTCTCAACATGAATACTTGATCTTCAGTTATGGTGTTGTTTATTTTGTGGATTTCCCACTCCCTTCTGTATGTATCATGCTTAGCAAGAGCTCAGAAAGAACTACACTCCATAGGAGAATAGCTCACAAATAGATCATATTTTCAGCGTAAAAAGTAGTGAAACGAGTGCAGCTGCAGTGGAAGAGTTCCCTGTAGTTTTGTCCTCATCTCCCCTCATTTGCTGCCACATAAATTTTCTTAATTTTGCATTTTATTACCTTTGTCCTTCAGATCCTTTATCTCTGTAGAGAAGTACATTCTTCTTTAATAAGGAATAAAAATTGAATACAGTCCCTGTGAGTTCCTGATCATCTTGGGCATAGCCCTACATATAAATGTGGATTTAATACTACTGCAGTTCACTGAACATCTGAAAAGAAAAGATAAATGTTCCCTGGCTAGACTACTGTAGTGGCTTTGACATTGCTGGACATACATTTCCCCGGCAGTGACATTCACTGAGGAGACAAAAGACGGATTAAACATTATAATTGTACTTTGACAAGAACATATGACTTCTGGGATGGATTAATACTCCTGCAGAGGATTTTACTGCTACGTCTGACAATGCTTCCTCATGAACTTTCATTCTAGGTGCCTTTTTTCTTTAGCAGTAAAATGATGCATGGAGTGCTCTGAATAAACATTTATCTCTATTCCAAGGAAAATATACTATAAGATCATGAAAGGTTATCTGGACTTTTCCACTCCTCAACAGAATTTGATTATGTCAACTGACCTTACAGTAGGTCACAGAGTCTTACTTTTTACCCTGGTTGACCTCTTATTCTGACCATAATCTCAGAAAACTGAAACTTAGCTTCATTTTCCTGAGTTACAGAAATACATGGTAGAGCTTGTGTTGATCGTTGACACATCTACGGGTAAGCAGAAGCTTTCTGGGCATAATAATAATTTTTCTTTTGAAACTTTTTAGGTGATTGGATTTATATCTTCCAGCATAGTGACACTACACTGAGTGATTTCAATGAGATTCTTATTTAGCTGCAGCCTCGAAGCAGATCTCTCTATTTCTTTTTTTTTAGAGAGGTACTCCAAAATTACCAAAAAAGCTTTTAAGCTAAAAAGAACCAAACAAACCACCTGTGAGGGACTAGAAATATCTCAAAACAGTCTAGGTTTCTTGGAACCTAAACGAGCCAGAGCCGTTGACCTGGCACCTTTCTGTGTTTGTGCAGGGGACACTCAGTGCCCCGCCCCAGCCCTGCACCAGTGGAGCTGTGGCTGCAAGCCTCTACCATCCCCCAACCTCGTTCCCAGTCTGTGGCAGGAACTTGATTGTATAAAAGGTGCTCGCTGTGGGCAGTTGCACACTTTTTTCGGCCACCACTTGGAGATGGCTGCGAGTGCTGTGGTCGTCACTGGTGGTGGTCTTTCCTTTTTCTATCGCTTTCCTTCTCTCTCTTTCTAGCTTTAACAAGAAGCTATCTGTAGCAAGGCTGATTTCTTTTGCTTATTAATAACCCATTGTCGTTAAGGGTGTTGATTGCGCTGTGTGGGCAATTGCACATACCTCGGTGTCAGGTGATTGATAAATAAAATTGCTGTTCGTGACTGTGGTGTAAGTCACCTTAACCCTGGTCTGGGAATCAAGAACCTGAGTGAGTCAACGTCCTCAGAACCACGGGACATGACACCACCCAAAATATCATAGCAGAAACTCTAAAAGCCATTTTCTTTTCATTGTATTGTGGGAAGGAAATCTCTGATTCAAGACTAGCTTTCGGGTTAGGGTCCATCTGTCAGTGGCTTTCTCAATGGAAACTACAAAATCCCATTTTGTTCCCTTGAAACCTCGCTTGTGAGCTATTGTCCAAAGCCCTGTTGTCTTCTCTCTTCCTCCCCACACGTGTCTCAGTCATGATGGGCAACTTTTTGTTCTGTGCTACAATGTCCCCATTTCCTCCTTCATTGTTGCAGGAAGCACCTTTGCCCCAAGTGTGCCAAAATGGCTACAGAAGCGTAACAGGTTCCCTTGCTCATCCAGGAAGTCCGCTCGACCTTCTCATTCTTTCCTTAAGGGAAAGGTGCATACAAGAGTAACACTAAGAAACCCAGTTAATACTTTTTGAATTTAATGGAAACAGCTAATACATATTTTATGTCAGTAAAAAAAAAACCAATGTTATCAGCAGTTTGTATTTCTTCATATACTAAATGGTGCCTACAGGTAATATGAATTGGAATCACAGTGCAGATCTTCAAAGACACATCTCTGCCTCCAATTAACTTCAGTCTGACCTCACCCACTTTGCATAAAGTAGGATTTTCTCATTTCTATCATGCTTTGAATTTCACCTCAATTTGTGGAAGAGTTAAGCAAGATGCCTGGTTGTATTATTTAAGTATTGAATTTAACTGCAATGAATTGGAGGCTTATTTTACCAATTCAGCTCTAATCCCATGCATTTATTGTACAACTACACAATTATATCTCACTGGAGAGGCCATACTGCTGCGTTTCATGAACTTTGTCGCAGCTTCGGTGGTGTGCCTGGATAAAAAATAAATAATACAATTGTCCAATGAGTCTAACACACCGGTAAAATTGCTAAAAATTAAATCTTACGAATAATAAATTTGCTAGTAAAACATCTTACAGTGCTTACTGATAATCTTATATGGTTTTTGCCTTCAGCATATGTTTATAGTATTACATTTAAACTGCCACTTCAATAATTTCTGCTTTTAGTAACAGAAAGGTTTAAGACTATTGTACATTGGAGTGATTATTAAAACACCAACATTTACCTTATATTTCCTATTAAAAACCACTGACTTTCTCTCAGTAGTTCCAAGCAATAAATCCTTGGATAAAGCTTACCATCCACTCTAAAACACACATGAAGAAATGGTCTTATTAAATGACGCAGCAAATGGATCCAGTCAATATCAGAATCCAAGTCTGTGCTTCCAGAAGCTTCCAAAAATCTGAGTGTCCTGACTCACTGTCAGATCTAATGTTAAAACTATTAATTTCTATATTCTTTCAGTGCTACCCTTTAACTTCATCTCCTTTTTACTGCAAACATACTATCGATATACAGATCTGAACTGAAATTGATTGTGATATTGATGCCCATACTTTGATCTCGCTGTGAAGAAGAATATAATCTTGTTCAGTACCTTTCTTTTTTTGGGGGGGGTTTGTACAGATGGAAAAGAAGAGACATGCTTTGGCCTGAATGAAACAGAAATCTGGTGCAGCCTTGCCTCTGCATTTCTCTGACAATGACATCATTTCTTCTCTGCCCTCAACCCCTCATCACATGCCACAAAAGAGAAGAGAACATGAACCAGGATACATAGCGTAGTGGTAGTAAGTCATGCTGAGCCAGGCTAGAATAGAGTTAATTTTCTTCATAGCAGCTATACAGTGCTGCATTTTAGATTTCACCAGTTTTTGCTGAAGTCTTTGCACAGCATCAGGTCTTTCTCTTTCTCACTCTGCCTCCTCAGTGAACAAATTGGGGGGTGAGCAATAGGCTAGCAGGGAACACAACTGAATGGATGACCCAGATTAACCAAAGAGACGCTGCGTATCACATAACAATGTGCTCAGCAATAAAAGTGGAAAGTGGGGGATTTAGGAGTGTTAGCCATCTTTTGCTCAAGAAGTAGTTGGGCATCAGTATACCCATAACAGGTCGTGAGTGATTGCTTTTGAATCATTTGGTTTGTTTTGTCTTCTTCCAAACACATGTCACACAATAAACATCTTTTTTTGTTTTGTTGGGTTTTTTTATCTTGACTCCAAGGTTTTCTTGCTTTTATTCTTACATTCCTCTTCCCTTAACCACTGGTATTAACCCTCAACATAAAGCTACTGAGCATTTCAGGTCTGATAAAACAGGTACACTCTGTGGTCACCTACTAGTCTATTAAGGGCTCCTGTGGGCTCCTAATTTACACTGCTGCCTCACACTTGTGTCAGATATAACTTATGGTTCATTATTTTTTCTCCCTTTTTTAGCAAGACCTGACTTATATTAATAAAAATTGGGATAGAAAATCTTAACTTCTGCAGTGAAGAACAGTTCTGTCTTGTCGGAGTGATGGGCAGGATGACATACTAACAATGAAATGATTTCCACTTTACCAGGAGGGTAAAATTGACTACATTTGTAATCCACTAGCTCTCCCAGCTTCTTTTCTAGAGTCATCAGTGGACTGAAATAGTGGTGTGTTGTGTTTTTTTTTCTTGAATGCTGTTCTTGCAGAATAAACGAGGTAGTTGTCCATGGGATTCTGGTGTTACTTTTAACGATGGCCTGTAGCGATAGGCCAATTGGCAGTGGTTTTAAACCAAAAGATGGTAGATTTAGACTGGACATAAAGAGGGTGGTCAAATATGGGAATAGCTTGCCCAGTGAAGTTGTGGATACCCCATCACTAGTGTGTTCAAAGTCAGGCTGAATGAGGCCCTGAGCAACCTGATTTAGTCAAATATGGCCCTGCCCATGGCAGGGAAGTTTGGACTAGATGATCTTTAAAGGTCTCTTCCCACACAAACCATTGTGTGATTCTATGATCAGTTGTGTTTTAGTCATGCTGGTTCTTAATTACAAACAAAACTGTAGATAAATGTTTGCATAAAATTTTCTCATTTTATGTTCTTGGGATTTTGTGGCTGGTATTAAAAATGTATGTTACTGGATTTTTGGATGTTGCTTTTTTCATCTTCTTTGTAGTACTAGAAGTATTATAAATTCGTCTTCAAAGAATCACAGAGTCACAGAATTATTGAGACTGGACAAGACCTCTGAGGTCATCAAGTCCAGCCTATGACCCAACACCACCACATCGGCCAGAGCACAGCACTAAGTGCCACATCCAGCCTCAACAGGGAACATAGAAGATTCCACAAAAATATTAGGAAAACTTTTTCCCTATGAGGGTGACAGAGCGCTGGAACAAGCTGCCCAGAGAGGTTGTGGAGTTTCCTTCTCTGGAGACTTTCAAAATCTGCCTCTTCGCTGTCACAGAATCACAGAATCACAGAGGCTGAAAAAGACGTCTGAGCTCGTCAGTTCCACCCTATGTCCCAGCACTGCCTCATCAGCTAGACCATGGCACTAAATGCCACATCCAGCCTTTCCTTAAACACCTCCGGGGACTGTGACTCCATCACTTCCCCAGGCAGTGCATTCCAATGCCTTCCTTGAAGTGAGGGGCTCAGAACTGCACACAGTGCTTGAGGTGAGGCCTCACCAGTGCTGACTACAGGGGCAGAATTACATACCTACTCCTGCTGGCCACACTGTTCCTCATACAAGCCAGGACGGCGTCGGTCTTCGGGGCCACCTGGCCACACTGCTTGCTCATGTTCAACCAGCTGTCAACCAGTACTCCCAGGTCCCTCTCTGCTGGGCCCCTCTCCAGCCACTCTTCCTCCAGTCTGTAGTGCTGCAGGGGGTTATTGTGGCCAAAGTGTAGGACCCTGCACTTGATCTTATTGAACTTCATGCCACTGGCCTCAGCCCATCAAGCCAGCCTGTACAGATCCCTCTGCAGTGCCTTCCTACCCTCGATCGACACTCCCCCCAGCTTGGGGTCATCTGCAAACTTACTAAACTTACTTGACTCAATCCACTCATCCAGGTCATACATTAAGATGTTTAACAGGATTGGGCCCAATGCTGATCCCTGGGGGACAACACTGGTCACCAGACACCAACTGGATGCAGCACCATTCACCACTGCTCTCTGGGCCTGGCCATCCAACCAGTTTTTAACTCAGCAAAAGGTGCACCTATCCAAGTCATGGGCTGCCAGCTTTTCAAGGAGGATGCTGTGGGAGACTGTGTCAAAGGCTCTGCTGAAGTCGAGGTAGACCACATCCACAGCCTTCCCCTCATTCACTAGGCGGGTCACTCAATCATAGAAGGAGATGAGGTTGGTCAGCCAGGACTTTCCTTTCCTAAACCCATGTCGATTGGGCTTGATCCCCTGGTAGTCTTCTAAATGCCGCTTGATGGCACTCAGGATGATCTGCTCCATAACTTTGCCAGAGACCAATGTCAGGCTGACAGGCCTAGAGTTCCCCGGATCCTCCTTCTGGCCCTTTTTATAGATGGGCATCACGTTGGTTAACCCTTTAAAGGTCTTGAAAATTTTAATAAGTTTAATTTGGTAAGAATACAATTATATAGGCAATGTATTTTTAATAAAGTAGTATTCATGGCAAGAGTTTGGGGTTTGGGGGGTTTTGTAATAAATAATAGATGTGTATGTTTAAACTCCATGCACATTACTCAGGTCACAATTAGTTCTTAGGAGCTATTTACATCATTGTGTGATTGCGTACATGGATAATACTTGTTATCTAGTAATCGTATAACAAACTATTTTTATCTGGAGTATTGTTAAAATTCAAGTCATTTTCTGCTACATCCAAAATCCACTTAAAACATTGAAAAAATGCTGCATAGTTTAATATATTACAGACCGTTCATATTTAAACACCTTTTTTTCTATCCATGGTGACTGAAGGAAAGGGAAAAGCCAGCAAGATGCTAAACCTTTTTTGAAGCAAAGATAAATGAAGTTGAGAATAATATAACCATGTTTTGTCCATGCTGCACAAGAAGCAACTGAATTGAAAAGAAGTTAGATACTTTCTTAAGGTGATATAAGGATCTAAGTCATCAGCAGTGTCTTTGCACCACACAAGACCAACAACTTCATCGGCTACATAAGGAAAAGCATTATCAGCAGGATGACAGAGGTGATCCTTCTACTCTGATGAGACATATCTGGAGTACTGGGTCCAGGTCTGGGATCCACAGAACAAGAGGAGACCTGGGCATACTCAAACGGATCCAGCAATGAGACACTAAGATCACTAGAGACTGGAGCATTTGTCACATGAAGAGAGGCTTAGAGTGCCGAAACTGTTTATCCTGGAGAAGAGAAGATTCTTGGGGAGAGTCTTATCTATGTATTGATGGGAGGGACTAAAGAAGACAGAGACAAGCTCTTCTCAGTGGTGCCCAGTGACAGGACAAAACACAAGGAGGATAAAACAAAAGAGATTTTATTTAAACATAAGCAAAACCTTTTTACTGGAAGGATGGTTAAATATAGGAACTGGTTGCCCAAAGAATTTTCTATGTCCATGAGCTGCCATGGGTAATATGCCTTAGTGATTTGCATTTTCTCTTCCTTTGTCTGCATATGAAGCAAATAATTTCAGACTTTTCCTAATTGATTGTCTCTACTGTAGCAGTGTGGTTTTTTTCTCGGAAGAGTATTTCAGGTCTGAATCCTGACCATTCTCTGCTGTTACAGCTGAAACCTGCAGCATTGACGCATTTGCTACTAAATAATCAGAAATGTGCTAGGGGAAAAAAAAAAGAAAAAAAAGTCCTGTTTGTAGCAAATCTCACCCAAAGTGAGTGGAAACGCAGAAATATAACCTTTCTGCAACTCAGTTTCTACACTGTAAAATGAGAATAATGCTATTACAAGAGGATACATGAGTGTTTCTCATCATATGGTGATAAAGGCCACAGAAAAACTCAGAACAAAATTTGCAGTCTTACTTTTTGAACAATTTCTATGAAAAATAGGGACAGGAAAAATTTCAGTGAAATTATGTTAAACGTTAATCAGTGTGACCAAAAAGAAAATAATGAATTGCTAATTTTAAAGTAAATACTACACTTCCATCTGCTCTAAATGTGCTGGGATCTGTCTGAAGAAATATAGTCAATTAAGTAAGCAAAGACTGCATTTAAATGGAAAAACACAAGGATACTAAAACAGTGAATTAAATTTTCACAGGCATTCATATTTAACATTAATTTTGGCATTTCATGTCTATTAAGCACTTGCCTACAAACTAATTTAATGTTCATTTAATGTGCTTCTAAAACCTTATACACAATCTGCAACTAGCTTCCTCATGTTATTTTTTGGTGTTTGTAACCATTTCAAAACCAGAGAGTGTTCTTATTTCTTGCTTTAATATTGGGCTGATTTTTTTTCTTTATTTCTTGTTCATTTTGCATGGGTATACAATTTTTGTTTATTTGACTTTTTGTTTTCCCTTAAATGTATATCATTTGTGTGTCTCAGGACAGCTCATGGCTAATTTATATATATTCTTTGTATCTTCATTAAATTGGAAATGCACATAAGCACACTATCACATAGTAAGGTTTTATTTCTTCTAATGTTTCAAACTTAAAAAAATAACTAGTAGACAAATACTAATACTTTTAAGATTTCTTCCTACCTTAGAAAACTTAGGGTTTCAATTCACAAATTTCTTTTTGCCGCTGTTAGAAAACATTTCCAGGGCTATATACATCTGATCAGTATTCATTCTTCCTTTAACTATGAATTACTTACTTTTTGAAATAATATTAATAGTAAAAGTTATTATTCTGCTCTTAAAATGCAAAGAGTAGCAACAGAAATTGAAGGTATACCTTATTTACATATGTATAAAGATACAGACATTCAAAAATTGCGTATATATCACATTTTTTATAAATGCTTAGAAATGCTTAGAAAACTGTAATTGTTTGTGTAGAAATCAACAGTCTTTCAGGGAAAACCAGTGAGGCATGCAGCAAGAAAGGCTGAGGATAGAAGTTACTTAGTGTGGTAGCCCGTGTTAAAGTGTGGTGTAAAACGATATGTTATCTCATTTCGTACCTCTGTTCAGTGGCTTATGAATTTGGGATTGTGGACTACCAGGGATTTATCAATGACTTATAAAGGGTCTGTGAACATTACTGAGAAATGCAAATCTACCATAGACAGACTTAAATTCTTTAAGGTCTGAATTGCCATTGCGTTTTTTCTAGGATTTGTACTGTAAGATTATTCTTAAGTGAAGAATTTTATATATTTTCTATTCATTTGGTATTTCTGGAATTTTTTTTCCATTACATTGCTATATACTTACTGATGGAATTTTTAATTAAATAGTCACTAAGATAGTGAAGCCTGTAATAGCTTGGTGGCTGTCACTGCCATGACTACAAGTTTTCTTCTTCATGTCCTCATCAAAATTTAATTGTAAGATAGTGAAGGAATAAATTTAACAAGTTATATTGCAATCCATGTCTGAGAAGGCTAGGCTTTTATTTCTTATATAACTTGACTTCACTATTTCTATGCAAACGTTCTGTAAAACATTCTCACTAAATATAATAATATACATGTCACTGTATTTTTTATACTGATTTAAATATCACCTTTGATGCAGTATTATCTTGCAAAGCTACTATCTTTTCCTCTTAGCACTTTAAATTAAAACAGAACATAGCATCCTATCCTGTATACTCTATAATATTGCTTTTAATTCACCTAGTTGTATCATGGTTCATTACATAAGTGGTTCGGTTGACATAATGCAAGTGACCTATGGTGAAGCTGATAGAACATACACATCAGTAAGGCAAGAGATGCTGGGAAAATGGTTACTGCCTCCCACAGTAATGATCAGAAATAGCTTTTGCAAAACGAATGGTGAAGATACTGGGCCAAAAAGAAAATGATGTGTGATTTTTTTTCTGATGTATGTTAAACGAAGTTATGGTACAAACAAGATGGAAAGAAAAGGTGATCAGCAGGCACAATGCAATCATTCAAGAAAATCAGTATCTCCTAACAAGTAGGCTTGCTATAGCAGCTCAGACTGTCTGTCTTCTCGTGTGAAAGTAGATATATACTGGATGAAGTCCCAATTCAGGGAAAACTGGAAGGCTAGACATAGAGTCTTGTGCTGGGTTTATGTGGCAAAATTCTGGTAGTGGGTGGGGGCTCCAGGGGTGGATTTTCAGAGAAGCTGCTAAAAGCTTCCTCCCTGTTCGTTAGAGCCAGTGTCAGCCATTTCAGACCTGCTACTGACCAAGTCTGAGCCCATCAGTGATGCTGGTAGTGCCTCTGGGATTACCTATTTAAGAAGGGGTAAAAACAACCCTGCACGTCTGCAGCTGGGCAGGAGTGAGAATACGTGAGAGAAACAATTCTGAAGACATCAAGGTCAGTGAAGAAGGAAAGGGAGGAGGTGGTTAAGGCAGTATTCTACCACAGATTGTGGTGAAGACCATGGTGAGACAGGCTGTCCCCCTGCAGCCCATGGAGGGTAATAGTGGAGGAGATATCCACCTGCAGCCCCTGGAGAACCTCATGCCAGAGCAGGTGAATGTACCTGAAGGAGGCAGTGACCCCATGGAAAGCCCGTGCTGAAGCAGGTTCCTGGCAGGATCTGTGACCCTGTGGAGGGAGGAGCCCATGGAGGAGCAGGATCTGTAGGCGACCCAGGCTGGAGCAATGTGCTTCTGAAGGACTGCACCCTATGGAAGGATCCACGATGGGCCAGTTTGTGAACCATCTCCCATGGGAGGGACCCCACACTGGAGCAGGGGAAGAGTGTGAGGAGTCTCTTCATTGAGGAGGAAGGAACACTTGAGACAACATATGATGAACTGGCCACAGACGTCATTCCCCATGCCTCTGTGTTGCTGGTGTAGAGGAGGTAGAGAAAATCAGGAAAAGAGCCAGGAAAGAAGGGATGGGGTGGAGGAGAGGTGGTTTTAAGATTTGGTTCTGTTTCTCGTTATCCTATTCTGATTTGATTAGTAATAAATTAAACTAATTTCCCCAAACTGAGTTTGTCTTACCTGTGACAGCAAATGAATGATCTGTCCCTGTCCTTATATCAACCTATGAACCTTTTGTTATATTTTCTCTCCCATGTCCAGCTGAGGAAGGGAGTGAAGGAGCAGCTTTGGTGGCCACTTGGACTCCAGCCAGAGTCAACCCACCACAAGTCTTCCAACCTCTGTGGCATGAATCTGAACTTTACACTCTGAACTGTCAAGAAGACTGAAGTTACAGTCCACACAGTTAAAGACAATCACAAGAGACAAAAGAATGGTTACTATAAGTGTACCTCTGTCAGTATCACAATCACTACAGAGCATTTTTACATGACTGTGTAACTTTTGTTTGCAAGCCTGATGGAGCACTGGATGGGTGTTCATTTCACAGTACTTCCCATTCTAATACAGATATACATCTTGGAGAATTTCTCAAAAAAAAAAAAAAAGCATAGTTTGGAATATGTTTTAGTCAAAAAGTCTTACTTTTTTTGTGCACCTCAAGAAATAGGAAAAAGTACATATCTTTGCCTCATTACCTGTTCTCCTATAAAAGAAAGACTCAGCCTCTTGTTACTGCTGTTTATCATTGTTTAACCTCAGACTTTAGTTTTGCAATTGGCTTTTTCTGCCAAGCTTTTCCAGCTGGAGAGCCTTCAGCGTACACTGGTGCCAGGGGTCATTCCTCACTAGATGCAGGACTTCTTATAGACTGTCATAAACTGTCATTGCTAATACTCACAATTAATATATAAGCAATGCCATAGAAATTCACAATATCGGACAGCTAGCTTTAGTCTCTAATACTAGATGTTATGATTTAATTTATTCCTGCTAGTATTTATATTCATATCATAAATCAAATATTTCTGTATTGAGCCATAATTCTGTAATGACAAAGACTGCTATATGTATATACTTGTATATATCTATAAATATATAAATATGATTTAATATAAAGAGAAGCCTCACACAAGACATGCCTCCAGAGATACCTTTTTTCCTCAAATAATTTTTCCTTTTTTTGTTCTTTTCTAAGATTGAACATGCTCCCATGACTCCTCACCTTGCAGAAAAATCCCCTAGACAAAGCAAAAAAAATCCCTTGTGATCAATGATTCAGGTCTTGAGCAGAATCAGTTAATTATAACTTTATTCCTAGCTCAGTTTACATTGGAATTCAAGCTGAAAATGCAGACAAGTTTTAAAAGACATCTTGCATTCTATACAAGGGTGAGGATTTACTATACTTTTGAAATATTTAGTGTTAAGTTTGGTGCAAAGAAACTGAAGCTCTAGACAGACAAAGATAAACTGACAGTCTTTGCTTCTATTCTGTACTAAGGAGAAAAATTTTAGACTGCATAATGACATGATAATTTATATGGAAGATTATAATCTTTTCCTGCTATTTAAGTAGAATTATTAGAGTCCAAATGTTAACAGATTGAATGTAAAGTAAATTATTTCTATTTCTGAATTGACTCTTTTTCTTTGGAGCACATGCTTATTATTTTTCCCAAAACTATGTGGTTTTGTGCAATTGCAGTGTATGGTTTTGTTGAAAAGTATTGGTTCAGAGGGGATCACTACAGAAGCTGACAGCTGCACTAGAGAAGGGAACCTAGGCTTATTTTGAAGGGTTATCAAATCCCAACAGAAGACAATATAAGCTGCAAAAGGAGCGGAGCTGTGTTCATAATCTTGCCTCAGGCAAACCAAATGTTCACTTCACATTTATTCTTTATGTGACACTGAAAAGAACTATAAAATCTAGAAAAAAAATCTTTGATCATATTTTATCCCTGTGGGACCTCACTGTATCTAAAGTAATATGATCTCTACTCTTCGTGATGGGAAGAGTGATCTCTGGATAGCATCAAGTCAGATACAGCTCCATTAGAAATATCAATCCCCTGGGGTACAGCTAAAATTTATTTACCTTTTGATTTTTTAGAAACCTGGCTTTAATATACTTTAGCTGCTACTGAAGGGGGACAAAATATACTTTTATTAACAATGTGTTTTCCAAAGTATTTGCTCCAAAGTATTTGCACCAGTTCTTAGAACCTTCTAAACCCTCAGCAGGGATCTATTAAGTTGACTGAAGCAGTTCAGAAAAAATAAGCAAAAATATAAATAAAAAGCCTTTTCTTTTACAAGCCCAGTCAAAAGCAAGTCACAAAATAGAAAAGTAGCATAATTTGAAATACTCAATAAATGGACATGGATTATTTGTGCAGTCGACCTTACTACGATTTCCCCTGCCATGCTTGCAGTGCAGGCAGAGGGAGAAGGAGCTCAAGTGCACAATCTGCATTTAACCTCTTCTGCTATCCACACTGCCAGTGAGATGGCAGATTATAACAGATAGAAGTGAATCAGAAAGTGGAGGGAAGAGGATATGGCAAGTGAAGATGTTAGAGGTAGCATGATTGTATAGCTGTTAAATGAAAGCATGCCCTATAATTGAGGGTAGATTTTGAAAGAATCAAGCATGCTAAAATTGAGTATTGCCACAGGCAAAGACTCCTACAGCCCTAGACCCTCTAGTAACCATGTGCCCAAGCCAGTCCGCAGTTGACCAGTTCAGAGGATATGCCCAAAGTTCACCATTGAAGAGAAATGCTGACAGAAGACTATGTGATAACCTAGTCTGAACAGCCAATAGCGCAGATGAGGGGATTTCCAGTGAGAAATCTGATCTATAGTGACATGTCTCTAGCAGCTGATGGGCCTGGCTCTATTTGTGGGCCTTGCTGGTATACACATCATGATAGACAGCAGAGAATTAGTAGAATTGGGATACACTTGAGGAACGTGTCTGGGATCAGATTATCCTTCCTGTATTTGAACTTGATCTGCCTCTAGTTTTGATAAACGAACAATGGCCACCTTGTTTCACCAGATTGTATACACCAGATGTATTGATGCCACACGTTTGCTGGCGTAGAAGTACAGGAGAGGATTAAGTCCTCTGAAGCTGAGTAATCAGAAAGCTCATAGCTGCATGGTCCAGAGACCAGGGGTCTGATGCCTGGATATTGGAGGAACAAACCGGAGACACATACTGGTGTGACCCATGTTTGTGTATGTGCCTTCGGGACTGGTGAGATCTTCTAGCAGTCTTTGATCACGCAGCAAGTAAGAACAGGATCAGGCCATTTCTGCTGTTCTGTGTCAGTTGTGTTCAGGTGTAATGTCAGTAAAGGCACTGCTATTTGCTAATCTATGGACAGCTGACTGTCTATAGAAGGTCCATGTCCCTGGTAACACAACAGAAAGGCCAACTCTCTCAGGTCCTGAAGTCCCTTGGATTCAATAGAACCTTAAGGATTTATATAGATATTGCTTTCTATATCTGAATAACCAGCCCAATGAGTCAGAAGTGACACCAAGCTAGATAGCAATAGCTACCGCAATCCTCAGAGACAAGTAGGGCTTTTAGACAGCATTTATCAGTATTTGAAAAATATTTTGATAGAGTAAAAAGCCATAAATTGAGGATAAAAATGTTTCTGGAGTTAGCAATGTATTTCTAGCAACAGAAACACACTCTTCTAGCCCCAGCTGCAGCAGTGCAAATGAAATCTTGAGACAAAACGCTTTCGTTGGATTAATACATAGTGTAGTAAATATATTACTACTTCCATTAGGTGTTCATTTTTCATTTGCAGTAATCAAATATAGAAGTACATTACACAGGAATATAATCTGGAAAACCAAATTTTCATGTGAAAATAGCGCATTCACAGCAACTATGTTTTCAGTGTTTCAATGGGATCATGTGTCAAGGTTTTTACAATTATTCTTCAGGTTTTCAAGTGTAGAAATTATTTTAGTATAGTCTCACTAGTGGTAAATCCTAAGCCAAACATATTAAATGTTTTGCGTTGCTACTAAGAAAGGTAATATTAGCCTCATTTACAAGATGAAATTAAAAATGGAATGTATTGCTATCAGTTGCTCCTGCCAAGCATGATTAATTCTCTCAAACAAATAATTAGCTATTTCAATTTCTGTAGAGTTGTCACATGCAGAATGCACTCAGCTCTTTTAAATTCAGTATTCTCTATATTTCAAGAAGACTCTGATGATAACAGAATATCTTGGCAGACAAAACCCATCTGTGTCAAAATGCATTTGAAAGCTGTATATTTTAACATTGCAATATTCCTTCTAGACAAAAGTGCTGTAACTGTTGGTGGCACCTGGATATTTATTTCTTTTACTGTAGTATTCTAAAATGGCAGATCTGTATGGCCCAATGACAAATACATATGTGCAAATTTGTACTATTTATTATAAAAGAGAGTTTTTATGTTCAGAGAGTAAATACCAGAAAAAATAATATTTTTAAACCACAAAACATTACTAGGTATTGATATTAAATAGTATGTCAGAAAAATAAAAAAAATATTTTCTTTTAAATTAGATACTCAAAATCTTGTCAATAGAATCAGACATTTGTTTAGTTACTAAGCAACGCCTACCAAAACTCTGTAAATATATTTTTTTCATCACTAACATCAGCTATCTTATATGAAGAGTCTTTTGAATAATTATTGTATTTGCTGCATTGGTTGGTTGCTTGCTTGCTTCTAACAGCATACTCTAATAGTGTACTTTAGGTTTTGGAGTGACAGGTGTCATCAGATCAAAATTGCTTCATAAATGAAGAAAAACCTTGCATTTCAGTTTCATTCAAAGTCATCTCCTTTATAATTTGAGAGCAGAAATTATAACCTTAGAGCAATCTGAAGATTTTAGATATATATCTTGCAAAACCATAAACATGTAATATATGAAGTTTGTTTTCTTTTTGCAATATTTTTGTAATTCAAATGCCAGCTATTTCAAAACTTTTTTTTTAATGTCACAAGATTAGGTGTTAAATTTCAAAATCAATTCAAGGGGATTTATTGGTATTTTTGATGGATTTGAAGGCAAATCAGAGGCTTAATCCCTATGTACTTCCCTGTTTGATAAAAAAAAAAAAGAAAAGAAAAAAAACCTATATATTTCCCAAAAAGGAAGAAGATATCTATATAATAAAATTTAATCTTGAAAGAAACTAGAATAGTCCTGTCCTCTTCCATGTGTGTTATTTTAATCCTATATCTTTTTTGATCTCTTCACTGGAATATGAGCTGAACAGAGCTGGCAGCTCTTTGAGGACAGTATTCTTGGAGGGCAAAACTTTTGATTCCCACATGTAAGAAATTGGGGCAAGAAAGGCAGGAGATCAACAGGGCTAAGAACCTCTTGGCCAAATTGAAGTGTAAGAAGGAGATGTAAAGGGACATGTATTCTGGGACAAATATGGAGGCACTGTGTAGGGATGGGATTAAGGAAGCTAAGGCAAAAAAAAAGGAACTGAATTTGGCAGTTCCCTTTGCAATGAAGGGATTCTGCAGGTATGTAGACCTGCACTTGCAGCTCAGAAGACAAACCATATCCTGGGCTGCTTAACAAGAATTGTAGCCAACAAGTCAAGGGAGGTGATTCTCCCTCCCTTTACTCTGCTCTTGTGAGATCCCATCTGCGGTACTGAGTCCTGTTTTGGGGTTCCCAGCACAAGACATGGACTTGTTATGTGGATCCAGAAGAGGCTCAAAAAAATTATCAGAGGGTGAAACACTGCTCCTACAGAGAAAGGCTGAGAGACTTGAGGTTGTTCAGCCCGGAGAAGAGAAGATTCCAGGGAGGCCTGGTTGTGATTTTTCAATATATAAAAAGGGCTTATAAGAAAAATGAAGTGGGGTTTTTCACCAAGGCCTGTAGCGACAGGACAAGGAGCAATGGTTTTAAACTGCAAGAAGGTAGGTTTAGATTGGATTTTTATGACAGGGTTAGTGAGACACTGGAGCAAGTTGCCCAGAGAAGCTGTGGATGCTTCATCAATGGAAGTGTTCAAGCTCAAGTTGCATAAGGCTTTGAGCAACCTGACCTATTGAAAGTTGTCCCTGCCCATGGCCAGGTGTTTAGACTAGATGACCATAGAATCGTAGAATGGCCTAGGTTGGAAGGGACCTTAGAGATCATCTAATCCAACCTCCCTGTCTTGGGAAGGGACACTTCTCAACTAGACTAGGTTGCTCAAGGCCTCATCCAACCTAGTCTTGAACATCTCCAGGGAGGGGGCATTCACAACCTCTCTGGGCAATTTATTCCAGAGACTTCCCACCCTTGTACTGAAGAATTTCTGAATCTGAACCTATTCTCCTTCAATTGAAATCCATTTTCCCTTGTCCTATCACTGGACATTCTTGTAAAAAGTCCTTCTCCAGATTTCCTGTAGGTTCCCTTCAGGTACTGGAGGGCAGTTATAAGGTCCTCCTGCCGAGTCTTCTCTTTTTCAGGCTCAACAATCCCAAATCCCTCAGCCTATCCTCATAGGAGACGTGCTCCAGCCCTTGGATCATCTTTGTAGACAACATTTTCTTCAGCTGTTGGAGAGAAATCCCCATAAAAAATATATTGCAAGATGTTTAGAAATTGAAGCTTTTTTATTTTACTCTTTCTTCTGGCAACATAGATCATCATCATAGAATGGCCTAAACTGGAAGGGACCTTAGAGATCATTTAATCCAGTCTCCCTGCCACCAGGGACGCCACCTATCAACTAGATCAGGCAACACATGGGGACCGAATGGGAATCGAACCCACGACCTTAGCGTTGTTAGCGCTACGCTCAACTGACTGAGCTAACCAGCCCCCATATTTTCAACCTTTATAAGAAGGAGGGTTCTCCTCTGTGCACACCCTTCCTGTGGCAGATGAGGGTGCTCTGGCTTTGAGTGAGTTTCTGCTGCTGCTGACAACATACTGATGCATAAGGTGCTGAGAAAGCACTCTATGGGCTCAAGGTCACACAAATGAGGTGTGGTCCCTCCACTCTTACCCTGAATGTCACATCCAGCGATGTCACCCCATCTGCCAGAATGCAGCTCCTCACATCATCTCATGGCTTCTCTGTCCTGTGTGGGGAAGAGTTGGGGCACTGCAGGGTGATGTCCAGCAATGTCAAGGTAGGTTTGACTGCTGCTTCTTCCTTTACAAGGTCTCCAACCTCTGATTTCTTTTCAAGCTGTCTCCTTTTTTTTTGTTTGAAAAGCCTCTTGGTAATTCCTTGATTGCTGTTTAAGCTAATGGATTTTTCATCTTCCTTTTCCACATGTAAAAGCTTGTCTTTGAGCAGACACCCCCACAGAGAGTTCTGGGTGTTTCATTCACACTCCATTTTTTACCCTCATTTCTACCTTAGTAGCTGTTTTGCCAGTTATGTGTTGTGTGAACTGCCTTAGAGATGCTGTCTTATATTGCAGTAATGCAAATGAGATAGTTTTTCAGCTTTATTATATGGTCATTTAACACTTTGGAAATTCTTTTGCATAAGATCACTGGACCACAGATAGGCTTAGTTTGAAGTAATATTCTTAGAAGCAATGTTTTAGCAATGCTTGAAGACGTATTTTTTGAAAATTATTTAAACTTAGAACTTAACCAAATTTTCACTGTGGGTTGAGTATGTATAAAAAAACCCCACCTTTAGTAAAGAAAATAACATCTCTAGTAGTTGTGCTTCATAAAGACACTCCTTGATACCTGAAAAAAAATAAATCTAAGGAGAAATTAATTTCTTATTTCACTTCTTCATAAGTCCCAGATGGTTTCGTAGTCTTTTATTCCTCCTAGAAATCTCCTCACTTGATCATATTTTTTTCAGCTATGAAGGAAATCTTAAAAATCTTCTGAGGAGCTCCAAGAATTGTTTATTAATTTATTTTTGAGTTACAGGACTGATTCTGAAATGTATATTTAAGTCACTGGACCAGTAAAAACATGTTGGATGATAATTCCTCCAAGGTGGCTCTCGGTGCTGTAAAGAGATCTGATCATGTTATACTGTAGTCTTGTAGTCTTTGCCAGGATAAAATTAGTATCTTTCTAAAACCTCTGAGTGATCAACTTAAAAGGAGAGAGGAAATGCTAGTATTTTTCGTCCTACAGTCCTGTTCCAGGAGAGGATAAACACCCACAAATCCCCTACATTTCAATACAGTAACATTAATTATAGTTTAATCCTTTATTATTTTTGCTTAGAAGTCATGTGTTTCCTTCTGAGGTCATTTCAAGTAGGGCCATATGAATCTCATGAGGTTCTATAAAGCCAAGTACAAGATTCTTCACCTGGGTAAGGGCAATCTCCATTATCAGTACAGACTGTGAAATGAAGGGACTGAGAACAGCCCTGAGGAGATAGACTTAGGTGTGTTAGTGGATGAAAAGATGGACATGAGCCAACAATGCATGCTTGCAGCCCAGAAGGCAAATCACATCCTTGGCTGCATCATAAGAAGTATAGCTAGTAGATCAAGAGAGGTGATTCTGCCCCTTTACTCTGGTGAGATCTTACCTGCAGTACTGTGTTCAGTTCTGGACTTCTCGGCACAGGAAAGACATGGACCTGTGAAGCATGTCCAGAGGAGGACTACAAAAACGGTGAGAGGGCTGGAGCACCTCTGCTATGAAGACAGCATGAGAGAGTTGGGGAGAGCTTCAGGGAGACCTTATAATCTCCTTTCAGTATCTAAAGTAGGCCTATAAAAAAGACGGAGACAATCTTTTTAGCAGGGCCTATTGCGATAGGACAAGGGGTGATGGCTTTAATCTAAAAGAAGGTAGATTTAGACTAGGTATAAGGAAGACTTTTTTTACAATTAGAGTGGTGAAACACTGCAACAAATTGCCCAGAGATGAGGTAGAAGCCTCTTCCCTGGAAACATTCAAGATCAGGTTGAACAGGGCTCTGAGCAATCTGGTCTTATTGAAGATATATCTATTCACTGCAAGGGCATTGGACTAGATGACCTCTAAAATGTACTTGCCATCCTAAAGCATTCTGTGATTCTATATTTCCTCCCTCTTTAGCAAAAGCAGTAGAGCTTTGGCCAGCATTACTAAATAAAAAAATTCCTGCAGTACCCTCATTCCAATTATTTTTTTTTGGCTCTTCCTTGAATCTAGCCTTGCAAAAGACATCAGTACTTTCAGTCTGAATGAATACCTCTTCTCGGTATTCACATCTTTCTTACTCATTCTTGTTGCACAAGTGGTCAGTATCAAACCTGTTTTGCAAGCAAAAACATATTTTTAATGATTAGGATGACTAATATAACGTGACTGATCTATTTAAAAGTTGGTAGAAAACCTCATGCTTTTCACACAGAGGTCAGAAGTTAATGACTTTTACTGTCTTTTACTAGAGATTCTAAGTTTCATATGATATATTTCTAATCATCTAGTTGTAGTATTGTGACACGTCTGTTGGTAATTCCCTTTCACTCTATTAGCTACATGGGGAATTAAGAACTAATTTCCAAATCTCAGTCACATCTCAGTTACATGCTTAAAGCAACCTAAAGCACATAATGTGAATACCCCCTTCAGTTATCGGCTTCTGCTGCCACTCCAGATATGAGCTATCATATATTGACATTTGCCACTCTCCTCGGTGCATCAAGAACAATGTTGGTGCTCAGAGACAGAGAGAAATTACTAACCTTTTATTTCAGCTGAGGCTTTCAAAACAGACTTTGTGAATTCTGGGATCCTCTGGGATAACACTGCATGATGATACAATATTGGTATTGTGGTGGAGATAATGTACTCAGATATCTAACAGAAATTGGTTACAGATTCTGCTTTTAAAGGACTAATCCCACATAGAGGATAATCATTTATTTGAAAAAACACCCTTTCTTATATCTTGTTCTTTACATATGTACCATTGAACAAGCTTTTATATATTACCAGACATGCCATCTATCCAAGCAACTGGATGCCGGTCATCAGCATCTTGCAAGCAAATAAACAGTAAAATATAACCCTGTTCTTTCAGGGTTCAATCTGCTACATTAGTACATTAGCAAAGCAGCGAAATGTTTCTGGGAAATGTAATTCAGCCACCTATATTCTGGATGGAAATGGACCAAACCCTAGCATGGTTTTGAACTGGAACAACTGGAATTCTCCCTGGCAATTCCTGCTATTGGCCAGGTTCATCTTCCATACTCAATTTGGATGTTGCCAAACTGTTTCTGAGGTGAACAGTTTAACAGTAAAGATATGGGCTGTTGGTCTCAATGCCAAAAAAACCAGTTCTGGGTATGTTTAATTTACTGACAGATGAAATACTAATTTAGGTGGATTAAATCACTCTCTGGAGTTCTTCAGATTTATATATCTCTCTCATAACATCACTATAGATGTATAAAAGGAACA
Source organism: Apaloderma vittatum (assembly GCF_000703405.1). Taxonomy (NCBI): domain Eukaryota; kingdom Metazoa; phylum Chordata; class Aves; order Trogoniformes; family Trogonidae; genus Apaloderma; species Apaloderma vittatum. Next base: position 23,492 of record NW_009695092.1, on the reverse strand, counting down.
CACTTGAAGAATACCATAAACCTAAGTAAGGAGTTGCATAACAATAAGCAGCTTGTAGGTACAAAGGAGAGAGAAAAGTTTATTGGAAGGTCAAAGATGCAGAAGCCAGAAGTGGTAGAAAGTTTAGTATAGGTCATCTATAATTGTACCATTTAGTTCAGGACTAGTCTATATCTACAAAATAAACTTACTCATCAGAAATTGATAAGCTATACCAGGGGAAGGAACTAGAGTTTGAAGTTTGTATTATACTCAACCAGGGGCACTTCAAAGTGAAGAATCATGTTGTAAGTAGCACTCAAACCATTTAACTTCAATAAAATTAAAAGATATTTATTAGGAACTAGCTTAACAGAAACGCTTAAAATAAGAGATTTTTTTAATTTATTTTTATTGGTTTTCACAAGATAGGTAAAAATATAAAATATCATATAGGATCTAGACTGTCACAGAAATCTCAGCAGGTAGTAATCCTCTATATTTTTCCTTTTAGCCAGTGTAAGTTCCATATAAAAGTCAAAAAGTCAGGAATAAGATGGAAATACTCATTAAAGTGAAAAATCATATTACAGTTTTATCATTAATTTTCTTACTGATATCTGCAATGTTATTCCTAAAATTGTGGAGTTTCTGTTTTCAAATGCTCAATTATAAACCATGTTGAAATTCCTGGGACTTTCTTAATTGATTACAACAACATTTAGATGAAGTTCCTGCTAAAGAGAGATCAGAGCAAAGAAAAAAAAAAATGACTGTGATTAGGATAGGCACCACTTACATACATTAGTACATCATTTCAGAAGTAAAATAATTTTAAAAACCCCAACATCCTGGTATTCAGAATTTACTATCAAATCCTCTAAAACAATTAAGAAACACCAGCATGTGTTCCATAATCATCCATACACTGTAATTTAACTCATTTATTAATTTTCAACACAGATATAATGAAAAACAAGTCACCTTTTTCTGGAAGAATATTCATAAATTCTCACTGTTGCCTATTTATGGAAACAGACTTTTTCAAAGTAATTGAGTTTCTCTAGCTTTAGTCTTCATTATAATTAATATTTCTTAGTTAGTCAATTGATAATATCCTGTATTTTTTATTTCAATTTATTTATTTTCTCTTTCTTGATTATGCAGAAATTATTTATTACTTTTATTTTCCATTCTAAAACAAAGCAAGTAATACAGTCTCAGTTTTAAATAAATATTTGGATTAGTGCAATTTTCACAGGATATTAATAATTTCATACTATTGCAGTCTTCTGACTATCACTGTATATTTTCTGTTGCTCCTACTTGACATTGTATACACAGCCTGACTGCTGATCTTTTTGATTATCCACATTCTTCATAGTCACTGTTATTCCTTTAAAAAACACTGGTTTTTGAACCTTCATGTATGCCAAATGACACTCTAGTGTTTAAAGACAGTATTTTCTTATGAATATATGCTTCTGAGTTGCAAAATATTATTTTTGTTTATGTAATCTGCATATTTGAAGTTAATTATTTAGTTCAGTTAACCTTCTGGTTAAGACTGGGAATTAGTTCCAGACTCAGACATGCAGATGTATTTGTCCATTAAGTCTAAAATGAGCAGTGCTCTGTTATAAATGACAGGGATCTATCTGATATTGTAAAGGGAATCTGGAATGATATTCAATTCACAGTAATCGTATACCCTTGGTCCTCTGAGAGGCATGTAGTTCCATTTCACATGTCTTAAAGTACGACTCCACAGAGCACACATCTTCTCTAGGATGTGTCATATCTCCATTCCTATGTGAAAATCTCCTGTGGCATCTTAGATGGCACCAAATACTCATGTTTCTGCAGCGAGGTTAGATCTCTATAAGCTACAGACACTACCACATGCTTTTAGGCAACCTGAATTGTCTTGTTTTGAATTGAACCTTCTCTCATTTAGCAATAAAAACTATCAACAAGTGTCTGTTTCTCTGCTGCTATTTTGCACATATATATTTATCAAAGGATCAGCTACACAAATTGATAAGCATTGTTTCTTTTATAGAACAATTATTAACAGGAAAATTGCCTATAGTGCTGAGAGATTCAAACTTGCTCTGCAATCAGAAGCAATTACAGCACACATCCCTGTAATCCTTTAAATAATTATTTCTTTTTTCTTAGCTAAAGAAAAAAAGAATTAAGGTAAAATGTCCTCAGCTTGTCTGGACTGGAAGTGTTATGACTGAAGATGGGAGTGAAGAAGGATATCAAGCTTCTGAAGTTTAATTTTAGCCCTTATGAAATTCCACCTAACACATCTTTCCCCAGAAAATAGTAATTTTGCAAGAACAAGTTCAGAGATTGCTTTTTTCTTAGTGGAACAACATTCTTATGGAACTGTTGTGCACATGAAATGTAATGTGAGGTGTAGCCTTGGTGTTCTTAAACAGAAAAAAAATTGTTTAGAGATGACAGTGAGCTGTATCTGAAGAAAAGATGGTCTGCACAGGACAGCAGTGAACCTTATTTGAAGAGCTCTTACTTAAACAACAGTGTCAGAGGAGGTGGATGCCAGCTGTTTTGCAGGTTGGATATTTGACAGCTCAGAAGTGTGGCAGCTTTTAAATCAATCAATTATGAGTAGACCTGAATGGAAAATTATCTTCCATGCTGAGATAATATTTTCTAATATGAAGGAAAAAAAAAAAGAAAAGGAGGTATTTTTAGTGAAAAAAATGTTTCAAAATATTTTCATGCACTACAAATACAGTCAATAATGTAGACCTGTGTTTCAGTCATGGTTCTGAGTGAGGCAAACCATGGATCTGAAGGTGCATTTCCCATATTGTAAGTAGCATAGCTCCTTCTTATAATTTATTTTAGTTTGTCTCTATGATTAGCCTTAAACCGGAACATTGTCATAGATTTTGGAATACTTTTCTTGAAAAACTTTAGCTGCAGCTGCTATGTTTGTGAAATGCACAACTCATGTAATAAGAATTTAAAAAACAAACCAACCAACCTAACAAAAACCCCTAATATCTTTTCCTCCTGCCCAAACAACTATTCAGAAAAGTACTTTGCTCCAGTAATAAGTGATAAAAGTGACACATAATAACTACATTGTGGAGAAATCTACTGAGTAGTCATATTTGAACTGGATTTAGTCAATGTGGCTTAATTTCATTTGAAGTTTAAATGATCCTTTAAAGGCCAAGTTATAATTATGAATTAAGTGCTACATCTTCTATATGTCTACTGACTCTTTACATGATTATACTCCTCTTGAATGCAAAGTCCAATAAAACTCATATCAGTACTGAAGTCAGTTTAAACTAAGCTTGTTCCAAAAGACGATACTCAAATAACTGCTTGCTGTTGACAAGCAATTTAAAGAATAGTTCCTTTCCATTTTCAGCTGGTCTCACAATATATGAGACTTCACATTGTTTATAGCACTTCATCTGCCTGATCAAACTACATAATGAAGTTTAAAGTTATTCAAGGTGGCCTGCTCTTAGATGGCTTCTAAGCAAGATCAAAAATGTGCCATGTGAGGAACAGAAAGTCTAGGAGTTGCAATCACCTGAAAGGAGAAAGTGTTTGAAACAAGGAGAATTTTATACTGAGAGGGGAGGATGTCACACAAAGTATTTCCAGAGGCAGAAAGGGATGCCACCTGAATGTGAACTACATGAATTAAAATAATTTCATTGTGTGGCAGCTCTACAAGCAGCTATGGACTCCCAGGTGGTATCTGGTTAGGTAGTTGAACATATGTGAGTGGGTATCAATGCTTCCTTAAGTCACAAGGAGGAGGCGTCTTAGCTGACTGAGCTGGCACACCTTGAAAAGAAAGGCTGATGTAAGAGGCATATAGCATTGCTATGTAGCTGTTAGAGGTATAAATTCTGTTAGATAAAACTCAATTAGGGAGGCGTTACATGAAAAAAAATAGAAAAAATATAAATTGGTACATACTAAAAAACTGAAGCTACATAAGAATATTAGCCTAGCAACTTGTGGCAATCCATCAGTGAGAAAAAACTCAGAGTGATCCACCAACTAACAAAGATCAACCCCCCTGGAGGATGCTCTCCACCTCATAAAACTCATCAGTCACAGCCCGAAGAGGAGCATCATGACTCTGGGGACACTTGACTGTGAGAGTTACCAGAACCAAATTCTCATGTCTGGAGATGCCTGATGTTCTCACGTTCAGATGCCTGCTTCTCCTGGCCTCTGACACCACTGCTTCGGCCAACAAGGAAAGGGGAAGCAGAGACAGCCACTTTTCTGTGATTTTACCATGTTACTTGCGATATTAATCGCTCTGTCACAGTGACAATAAATACCTCAACTCTTTCACATGAATCCAGTTATTGCACAACAGTTACTGAGTGTTTACTTTGTTCTGACCTGAACACAAAGATAGACCATATGTTATAAATAATTACTGAAACATAATTGTAAGATTAATATATGGTCATATCTTCTAACAGTTACATTTGGGCATATATAGCTTCCATATTTTACTTATGTTCCTAAATAGCGCATTACACATTACAAAAATTATTTAGTCTGTTTAATCTGCTTATGTTTATTTCCACTTCTCAGAGAAAAAAGATTTCTTTGAGTAATTTTTTTTATACTGTTAATGTAAAAAATCATGGAAAATAACATGAAGATCATTGTTTATGACTATATTTTCTAATACTTGAACTTTGACAAGCTTAAATTGTTCTGCATATAACTTACATAAATTTATTCATTTTGTCTAAGTTATAAGATTTTTTCCTATAGAGTATGAAATTAGGCCAGTGCAACTTATCAAATATCTAATCAAGTATGAATATTCTAATTGCATTTTTGAGTGGATAAAACGATTATTCACAATAAGATGGCAATTATAATCAAACACAGATTTTCACCACACAAGGGAAAGATCTGGGTAGTATTAAGTATCAATTAAATTAGAAATAATGCTATATCAAATATATTATACTTCATGGACACTTGATTCTTCCCCTTTAGAAGATAATAGAAAATTCAAATATACGTGGAGAGCACTCAGGGTGTATTAACTTTGATTTTTTTCATCATTCGAGAGGAAAAAGAGGGGATTTCACTCATCCAAATGTATTTATCCAAAAAATGAGCTCTCTCTCAGAATGGGAAAAAAGAACTACTAAAGGTTCTTATCTGTGCTTAATAGACTTTGCATTTTCAAGTTTGAAGCAGATACCTAACCTTTAAACAGTGTCTAAATGAATCCCTTTTTAAGGATATACAAGAAATTCCCAAAGCCTAGTAATAAAGCAGGGGGGTTTTTTTAAGACAAATAGCTAGTAAAAAACAAGTCTAAATCACAAAATTTGTCAGTAACACTATATAACTTTTCTTGGAAAGACAGTGATGGCCGAGGTGACCTCCTGAGGACCCCTCAGCTTTCTTGTACAAACCCCATGCTGAGAGCACTGGGGAGATATTCCACCCTGAAAAAGTACTTGGGATGCTTTTGTGGGAAGTGGTTTTTGCATAACCAAGGTATTTAAAAGCATTGCTTTCTATATCTTCAAATATATGTCCAGGAAAAAGGACAGAATTCTCAGCACCCTAGAGTAAGATCAGTTGACCTATCCATAAACCTGAGCTAAAGAATTGGGCATTAATTTAACATTTGTGTGTTATGCATTATGTTCCCTTTCTGTGAATTTATCACAATTGCCATTTCTCTATCTTTGGGGAAAAAAAAGATGTGTTCTACCCCAGCATTCAAGAGAGAATGGAAATGGGGTGGAAAACAGAAAATTCTATTTTTCTTCCAGAGAAAAAAATAACAAGAAATGAGGATATTAAAGAGATCTGTAGGTTAAGTAGTTTATGCTGAAGTTATTCCATCATCTCTTCCTGTCACACTGGAAAACTCTGAGGAGGACCTGGGATTCTGCCTCCTTAAACTGCAACCAACTGTTGGGTACAGTAAGGCCTTGAACAAAATGCTGGTCATCCATGCCATGAAGGATCATCAGACTTCCCAGTCATGGAAAAAATAGAAAATACAGTGAAGGGGGACAAAGGGATATAATGATGAATCTACAAGGCAGCCTCGTTGCCACATCCATCCTAAATCTCCAAATATATTGCACCTGAAGAATGCAATATAAGGGAAAACTAACATTAAGATAAGAACATACTTATTTTCAGGTTTATTCTCTGGAAAAGACAAATCATAGTATTACTAGAAAAAATCCCTTGTATTTCCATACAGGGTGCCATAGATCCACTTTCACAAAGAATGTCGGTTGGGAAGGAACTCTTTCAAATGGACACATTTTTTTGGTAAGAAAAACAGCAATGGAAGATAAAATTGTACAAAGTGGAAAATGTCTGAGAAAATAAAATATTAAGTATGCATAATACAGTGTGAAAAGAATTTAAGGTTTAAGTCCACAATAAATATACGAGGTCATGAAAAATTAGAGATGTGATGTCAAGTCATATTTAAATAAAATAAAAACACAAAAGAAAAACAACAATTCTTTGTTTTTTAGCTGATATATGAGACAAATATTGATGAACTGTTATCAAATATGTCCCTTCCTCTTTAATTGCAAAGATATTGACTTATACAGTAGAAAGCAAAACAAAGTGATATGACTTCCTCATAGTAAAGGGTAGATACAATTTTTATAGTTAAATTCTATTTGATTTGAAAGATAAAATAAATATTTTGAAAACTCAGTCATTAGGTTTGTGATACTATGGCCCTTTCATCATTTAATAAGTCTCCTTTTTCAAGTTGAGTAAATATTCTCACGCTTAATGTTAAGCAAATATTTAAGCATTTCTGTGTGATTATTCCTTGATCACACAATACTTTGGATTTTCATGTCTTGAAGTGCATGATGGAACTTTTATGCAAAAGCCACTGCAAGTAAGATGGCTTACTACTTCATCTTTTGTCCATCTGCATGACAGGTGGATAGTATACAGGTCTTTAACTTAGACCATCAAGCAAACTGTTCTTCGTCACATAGTAGCCTGTTGATCTTCCAGGACATTCAGCATGTTCTGTGAAAAGAAAGCCTTTCTGCAGCTCAGTGAACATTCAGGGCCAAATGGGCTCGGCGTTCCTCAGTAGTGAAGAGAGTGATCAACATCCCTACAGCACAGAACCAACGTTTTTAAAAGGTACCTGACAGAAGTTGCATTTCTGCCCTTTTGAAACACAAAAGCAGAATCATAGAGTCAAAGAAGCATAGAAGAGTTTCGGCTGGAAGAGACCTTCGAGATCATCAAGTCCAACCTTTTCCTAGCCCTATCAACACCACTAAACCAGGCAACATCTAGCCTTCCCTTAAACCTCTCCAGGGATGGTAACTCAACTGCCTCCCTGTGCAGGCTGTTCCTATGGATGACAACCCTTTCAGTAAAGAAATTTTTCCTAATATCCAACCTGAACCTCCTCTGGCGCAACTTAAGGCCATTTCCCCTCATCCTGTCACTCGTTACTAGAGACAACAGATCAATCCCTTCCCCTTTACAACCTCCTTTCAAGTAGTTGTAGAGAATGATAACGTCTCCCCTCAGTCTCCTCTTCTCTAGGCTAAACAGCCCCAGATCCCTCTGCCACTCCTCACAGGACATTTACCAGCTTGATAGCCTGCCTCTGTACCCTCAAGCACCTCAGTGTCCCTCCTGTAGTTCGGAGTCCAAAACTGGACACAGTACTCAAGGTGTGACCTCGCCAAAGCTGAGTAGAAGGGAATGATCACCTCCCTGCTCCTGCTGACAACACTATTCCTGATGCAGACCAGGATGATGTTGACCCTCTTGGACACACTGGGCACACTGCTGGCTCGTGTTCAGCCGGCTGTCCATCAACAGTCAGACTTATTTCCTCTTTCCTTTTGTTTTTCATTGATATGCTTTTCTAAGTTGTCAGCTTGTTTGTTAACAGTAGCTATTTCTGCATATGCTTCTATGTGCATCTTCCCAATAGCTCTGAATGTGTTATGTCTCCAGAACTTTAAGAAAGCTACAGTACATACAGGCTGCAGCTCAAAATAAGTTTAGATAGGCGATAGTTTCATTGGTAGGGTCTTTATATTCCACAGTATGTTAAATTACTATAGTCTTCATAGTTCGAAGATTTCTCTGTAGTGCTTATTTCACTGAAGAGTTTTTGATTACTTTTTTTTTTTGTAAAAAGCTCTAGTCTTCTTTTATAAAACGTGCAGGGGGGCTATCTTTTCTGTTACACTTCAGGGGTTTTAAAAATAAATTCAGTCACTTCTTTCACTCATGTATCTATAGGATATTATTATCCTTTTCTTCAGACTTTTGAAAAGTAGTGAAAAAGTATCAAAAATGCAGATGTATCTTTAGGAGGTTCAAATCTATGCAGAATTTCATTGAAAAAAAACAGAAAAAATATGTCTATTTTAACCTTGATGAATTATGAATAGAGAAAAGTAAATAAAAAGAAAATATTGCGTGTCCATACCAAACTATTTGTTTTCCACAGAAGAAATCTAGCACTTTATTATAATGTTTCCACTATAACATGGCACAAATATTTGAGTTGGAACATTTAAGATTTGATCCAGTGCCTTACGTAGTTGGAATTTTGTAGTTCAATTAACTCAGTTTCTGTTCTAAAAATCTGTTTCACTTGACCATAACTTTCTCTAAAACCTTAGATATAAAATATAAATAAGTAGGAAGTAAATAAGTTAACAAGTTCTTCGATTAAATGTCATCAATGACACCTGCCTCATTCCTTTGTTTATATAACCAAGTTAAGAACTTTTTTAACAGACTGAAGGTGTGTACTTAAATTAGTCATACTGTAATTCACCCTATTTTCAGAGGAACTCCTACAGATTTTCTAATATTTTTCCGTGCTTCTATTGTCAATTACAAGTGTCAAGCACAAAAAAAAAAAAAATAAAAAATACCAATTCTGTGAGACTATGGAAGTGCCTTGGTTGCAGTTAAAGAAAAAGATGAAAAAAAAATGAAAAAGTAGTTCTTCCTGACAAAACTGAAGACAAGCTTAGTTTTGAGCTTTATCTAACAAGAATCTTGATGTAAAAACTTCATTTTTAGAAATTAATAGTGAGCATGACTTAACTATAAAAGTATAAGCAGTTTTTATGAAATAACATGAATGTCATTATGAAATCTACATGATGACAAAATAAAAAGAATACTTGCAAATTATTAAATTTAATTTCCTTTATAGATAACATTTTCTACACAAAATAGGCTTAATTTTTCAGACAACTACAGCTACTGTGTGTAACAGTCTTATAAAGTATGCATATGCACCATAGATTCAATGAAAAAGTAGTGCCTTTCTTTATTTTTTCATTTTCTTCTTTCTAGTGACACCAAAGAGGGAAGAAGGTAAGTTTTTAAAGAACTATTTAAAAAAAAATATTATAAAAAAAGGAAAAAATCAATGGCTCCCTCCATAAAAGTCAGTCAGGCAAACAGAAACCCAGAATACTTTGTGAGTGACTGTACATCAGATGGCAGGAATCAATAGTTTCTGTAAAGAGTGTATCCTTAGGGATAGAAAGCTTCAAGGTATGAATAGAATAGTAGCTTCAGAGCCTGGCATCTGCAGAACTTATAAGAAAATTTCTAATCCCTGACCAAGCGTGGGTAAAAAAATATGCTGTTTCCAAAGTTTTAATGATCCAGGGTGAATACATTATGTTTTCCTGCTGAGCTGCATGAGCTCTTCTTTACATGAGGGATATGTTAAAAGACCAATCAAATAACTCAGAAAACCATACAGCTTAACCAGCAATATTGGAATAATGTTTATCCTTCTGTCTGGGTCCCCTAATGGCCACTGACATCTCAGATACTTACCTCAGACAGCAGCTTGATTTTTCAGTAACAAAGATTATATTGGTAAAAACGAAGAAGAAGATTTAATGTAGTTTTTGTAAATCTGTTTTGTGAATTAAGCTCACCTTGAAATACAAAAAACAACCAAACAAAGGGTTTTCTAATCTTGGATTAAGAGTTTTCACTTCCTGCCAATGCCCTGGCTACATCTTCATTACTCATTTATTTCTTTCAGTGTTCCAGGTTCCATGCAAAAGAAAACTGCATTTGCAGAGACTATTATTGTGCCCCAGCTGATAACATCATACCCTGCTGACAGGGAACTAGGATGGAATGACTTTAGACACATATCATCAAGTTACTTAATTGTAATTGTCTCTCAGGTCAATGTCAACCCAGTATTCATACCGTATCCATGTTAGTATGCTTCTAGTGTCTCTCTTGCAGTGAACTAACTAATTCCAGACAAAAGAATTCTCAAGAAGATGAGTTTAAGGGCATTTCACACCAAAAAAGTATTCTCTAAAATCAGTAAATAAAGTTCTACCTGGTGTAGTCTTTTCCCCATTTACAATATTACCCGCAGCTTCCTAATACTTTAAGAACCATCATTAAAAAAAAGAAATTAACTGATTTATATTAAGGAAATGTCTCAGGACATTAAACACATGCTTTACCTCTCAGGCAATAGTGCTACGCAGAAAGAAGGGAAGGAAGAAGAGAAGGCAGAAGAAAAGGAAGAAGGGAAGAAAGGGACACTGGCAGTCAGGCAGATGAGGAAAGGGAAGGAAAAAAGATGGGAAGAGAAGCAGATGGAAAGAGCAAGAAAAGAAGGGAAGATGGATGTACAGAAAAGCAGATAAGCAGAGAGGAAGGAAAGTAGGAAGGCAGGCAGGAAGGTGGGAACTGTGTTTATTTCCAACATTTTTAATTGAAGACATTATGCCTTAGGGTCCCTGAAATGTCACGTGGGCTGAGAGGACTCAGAATCAAATGTTCTGTAGTCTGATCATCTGACTTTAGAGATTAAACCTGAGAAGTGTATCTGGAAAACATTCTGTTCTGCCAGACCTTGATGGGAGGGTGTGCCCCCTGGGTTCACTTCATTTATCAATACAGATCTTAGAATCATAGAATGACCTAGGCTGGAAGGGACCTTAGAGATCATTTAACCCAACCTCCCTGTCATGGGCAGGGACGCCTCTCAACTAGATCAGGCAACACATGGGGACCGAATGGGGATCGAATCCGTGACCTTGGTGTTATCAGCACCACGCTCCAACCGACTGAGCTAACCGGCCCCCCAGATGTAGCTATAGTGAATATTGCATAGGGATAAATACTAATATCTAAAAATATTTTAAGATTTTATTTCAATAAATTAATTTGAGAAAGGCTTCCCTTAGAGATTCATAGATTGCCATTTTTTAAACATAAAAGAAGTTAAAACAGAGATGACGATCTTTGAAGGGAATAAGTTATCAGTCCTTCAGACAGAGAGACAATCCCCCAGCTTGGGGAGACAAAGCAAATCTTCTGTCATTGAGTTTTAAGTAAGCTATACTTATGCCAAGTCTATTTAATATACAGAGGCAATAGCTGTTCAATCTGACTCTTTCGTCATGCCAGAATGAGAAGCATTGAAGAAGTTCCTCATATCTCTGAGAGGCTCCCTACTGATCTGAGAATCCCAAGGAGCTGCAGGTGACGAAGAGCATGTTTAAGAGGCCCAGAGCATTTTAAGTTTCAGCTCCTTTTTTTCTTCCATCACTGCAAGTCATTTCATACCATCTATTTCACGATGATGCTTAGGAAAAAAAGAAAATAAAAAAAAAGAAAATATTTGACGCATTGTATGTAAATGCCTGTTTGAAGCATGAAAACCCAGGAAGATGTCAGGGTTACACTGAAAAGGTTGAACCAATCAGATTTGCCATATATTTGACATTACCCTTTTTGATACAGTTTGTGTAAACTTACTGCTAGACTTTGCTAGATGAAGGTGATAATAACGAATGTAGTTGAAATTCCTTAGAGCTATTTATTTAAGCAAACGAAAAGAAAAAAACCCTATGGTTATTTAAAATTTTAGTATGGTATAGCCAGAAGTAGTAGTGACATAATTAAAACACTAAACAATGTCTAACGTAAAAGTTTGTTAAAATTCACATAAAATGTTTAAAAAATAAAACAAATTTATGATATAAGGTAGCATGTTTTTGGTGAGTTTTCTTGAAACAAGGCTGAAATTAGAATGGACATTTCATTTTCTGTAATGCTGAATACCAATCTTAGAAATTTAAATATATTCAGACATAAATTATGAGAGCTACCTATTAGGCTCAGGATACTTTGAAACCATTCTCCTGTATGGTGAAACCTAAAATTTGAAAAATTATAGGAAAAGGTAATATAGTAAAAATAGCAGGTTTAAAAATAGTTGAACTGAAATTATATATTACTTCAGAGTGTTTAAAAGAAACAACATTTCTTTATTTCATAGTACTTGAATACTTCATAAAAGAAATTTGAGATATTGTAGGTGTGTCCACACCATCAGACAATGTGAATATACAGTGTGCTCTTGGGATCTCATCTCCTGACCAGCTGCAGGGTATGCTTATTTGCTTCAAGGCTGTCCTTTGGACTGAAACCACACATTACCACTAAGACAAAACACAATTTCAGATCTCAGGAAAGTTGACTTCCCAGGCACTGCCCATGTAAACAATATGGATAAATTAGCTCAAATTTATTCCTTTTACCCTACAGATTATCAAATTGTGCACCCATAGGAACCACTGCATGTTCCCGGTTATTGCTTCAGGACATACAATGCACATTTTTGAAATGAGACTATTATCCTAAGGAGTTATGGTATAATCCTCATATCGTTACATGTACTCTTATCTGAAAAAAATACTAAAAAAATGATTATTACCAAGAGTTCTTGGTTGTTAAATGTGACCTGTCCATTCTGATGAACCTTAGCTGAATGACGCAGACACAAGAAATTCTACATTATCTAACTGGAGGATCAAGGGTTTATCTACCATGCCTTTAGTTACGAAGACATGGACCATCTTCTGAGTTCTATTATACCTGAGAAAATTTTGTACAGTTCTTGTTAACTACTTAAAGTATAACCAAATAGCATCTGTCAGGGAATGATTACTTTAGATACAGCTTTTTCTTTACTGTAAATTAAATCTACTAAGCCATCAAAATTCGAAGTTGTATAGGGAATAGATTCATTGTAAAGAATGCCAAAGCAATACATCAAATGTTACTATTACATGATTTAATTGCTTTCACAGCCTTTTCTTGGGTTTCTTAGAAATACATGAATGCTAGGTGATATTACCAGCTCTTTTTGTCTAGCAACTACGCGAACAATTTATGCCATTTCTTGCATTGTGTCAGCATAGCCAATTTTACTTCCAAACAGCATTCGTCTTGAATAATTAGGAAATGAAAGAAAATAAAAAAGCCCAAATCAAGCAAAAAAAAAGGAACATATAGATAAAATTTTGGATGATGCAAATTAAAGAATTATGTAGGTTATGATCTCAGAGTATGGTTTTGTGTAGTTTTGAAAGAATATTAATTAAATCCCAAAATCAGAACTTGGAAAATAAAATTATATAAGAACACAAAACATGTAGATACGTTTTTAAATGACAAACTAATCAAAGAATTGTGCTGTTATTCTCGATTTTGTTTAATATAATCATCCAGAAAGCTATAAGCATTTCTTGGCTTACATTTCAATGTGTAAAAAATTATCACTGTAATATTTCTTGTCATGATAGAATAGTCTAGTTTCTTCACACTGTCGTTTCAAAAGGAAGTGAAAAAAGATATGAAAAAAATTATAGCAAGAACACAGGGATGTAGACCTACTGTAAATTAGCAGAATATTTAATAATGTTTCTCCCTTAGTCAAACAAGTCAAATGTGAATTAATTCTATCAGATTATTTTAAAATATTATTATTTAGATAACTTCTGAGGTCTGCTTTGTACTACCATTTTTGTTAATGGTCTTTTTGTATTGAATTTGCCTGGTGGGATTTCGGTGGCAGAAGATGCTGTAAGGGTGGCTTCTGCAATAAGCTGCTACAAGCTTCCCCAGGTCTGATAGAGCCAATGTCAATCAGCTCCAAAGATGGACTCACCACTCGCCAAGACTGAGCCTATCAGTAATGATAGAATAGGAAAGACTCTGTGAAAACATTTAAGAAAAGAGGAAAAAAGAACTGTGCCACACAACAGCTGGCAGAGAGACAGAGGAGTGAGAATCTGTGAAGACTCCAAGGTCAGTGAAGAAGGATGTGCTCCAGGTGCCAGAGCAGAGAGTCCCTCAGGTCGTGGTAAAGATCATGGTGAAGCGGGCTGTTCCCCAGCAGTCCATGGAGGTTATGGGGTGTAGATGTCCACCTGCAGCTCATGAAGGACCCCACGCCAGAGCAGGTGGATGCCTGAAGGGAGCTGTGACCAGTGGGAAGCCCGCGTTGGAGCAGGTTGCTGCCAGAACCTGTAGCCCATGGAGCAGGTTGGCTGGCGGGACTTTTGTGATGCCATAGGGAACCCACGCTGGAGCAGTTTCCCCTGAAGGACTGCACCTCAGGGAGAGACTCACGTTGGGGCAGTTTGTGTTGAATTGCCCCTCGTGAGAGAACTCCTGTTGGAGAAAGGTGTGTGAAGATGGTCTCCCGTGTGAGGGAACCCCACAATGGCCCAGGGGAAGAGTGAGGAGCCCTCCCCTGGAGGAAGAACCAGCTGTGGAAATGACATTGCATGAACTGACAGCAGCCCCATTTCCCGTCCCCTTGTGCTTCTCTGAGGGAGGAGGTGGGTAAACTGGGATTGATGTTTTGCCTGGAAAGAAGGGAGTAATGGGGGGAAGATCTTATTTTTTTTTAAGTTCTGCTTTTGTTTCTCAATACTCTGATTTGTTCTTTAATAAATTTAACTAATTTCCCCAAAATTGAGTCTGTTCTGCCCAGGACAGAAGATGCAGGTGATCTCCCTGTCCTTATCTCAAACCATGGACCCTTCGATATGTTTTCTCCACCTGTCTAGCAGAGAAGAGGGGATGACAGAGCAGCTGTGTGAGCACCTGACCTCTAGCTATGGTCAAACTGCCACACTTTTAAAGGAATTAAAAGAAAAACGCGCATAATAAAATAGCCAATTTGTTATCATTCTAAAAAAAAGTACAGTCTCTTTGTCAAACTCATGTCCCAATCCCTTTTCCAACTGAGAAGAGTTTTTCAAAGAGGAAAATTATTTTGTACTACCTTTTTTGGGTATTTTGTTTGAATATTGAGATCACTATAAAAGACACATAAGATAATAACTTTATGAATTCAAGCCAAATTTTTGCAAATGGAGGATAACGACTCAGAACTGCCAAATGTACTTTCAGTAGTAAAAAATACACCAGTTTTCTTTTTATGTCTTCATCATGAGAGCAACTTCAGGGGACATTTAATGGGAGAAACTTAAGCTCCCCATAGTGCAGGATCAGAAAGCAACTCTGTCAGGCTCCCCATAAACCTCCTGTGTGCACACTAAAGTATTTATGTCAGTGGTGCGTCTCATCCGATAGAAATATTAAATGAAGCTTGTGTAAGACACAACATGCTTGAATCTGTATGGAAGAAAATTTTTAAATACGCTGTAATTAATTTAGTCATTCTCTGTTGCTTGATTTTCCTAGCTGTGCAGCCAAGCTTGACATAGCTAGATTGTCTGACACACACCTCAAGGTATTTACACAAGGTAACTCTTCAGGAAAGAAAATTTCTAAGTGGTAAAATTATCTTCAAAAGAACAGACCAAGTGATTAGGAAATAAACTGTGTTAGAAGTAAACATATTTAGTGATACAGCAAATCCACTTTCATTTAGAAAATTTGTATTTCAAATAAACTTGAAAATAGATGTTTATCCTAAATTACTTAGGGTTACAATATTTAGGTTTTCCAGATAGATAGAGCATCTGATTTTAGTAATTTATCTCCATACTTCCTTTTTGGGCCTTTAATTCACTCAAATTAAGTTGTGCATAAGGAAGTAGTTCCTAAGTCTCAACCTGCAATAATGTCAGGCTCAGAAGCGTGCACGAATTTACCAGATTGGAAGATACTTCAAAACAAAAGTTTTTATGGAATCATAGAATCATTAAGGATGGAAAAGACCTGTAAGATCACTGAGTCCAACCATTAACCTGGCAACATCAGATCTAGCACTAAACCATGTCCCTAAGCAACTCACCTACATGTCTTCTAAATACCTCCAGGGATGGTGACTCAGCCACTTCCCTGGGCAGCCTATTCCAATGCCTGACAGCCCCTTTTACCAAAGAAATTTTCCTAATATTCAATTTAAACCTCCCCTGGTGAAATTTGAGGCCATTTTCATTTTACCTCAAAGTAGTTATATGCATCTCTAAAATGTCATCTGAAATGTATGTTTATAGAACTTTCGTTTCTGTTTAAAATGAGTCAGAGCTGTGCGGTACAGGTTCTCAAGAGCAAGTACTGACAAAAAACTCTGTCATTTTTCACATCTTTTATCCTAAGATTGTATGCTTTTCTTTCTGATTTCTTTGGTACTTAATACCATTGGTGACAAAGTCTACCATATCTTATTTTGCTAGCATTCCAGCATGCTCTCCTTAACCCCCCCAAAAAGTATTTGGCTGTTCAAACACTGAGTCTCAATCTCAAGGTCAATTCTTCACAGTTTTACAAACTGCATTATTTTACGTTAAATTAAACTTTAATTTAGATAACACTTGACATGTTTAGCATTGTATTTACAGAAAAAGGCACAAAAAT
This sequence comes from Apaloderma vittatum, assembly GCF_000703405.1. Classification (NCBI taxonomy): domain Eukaryota; kingdom Metazoa; phylum Chordata; class Aves; order Trogoniformes; family Trogonidae; genus Apaloderma; species Apaloderma vittatum. The sequence continues at coordinate 6,800 of NW_009695092.1, read as the reverse complement.
ACCCTCATAAAACCAAACCAATGGCAAGAACATATAAGATTGTCATTTGACACACAAATCAGAAATAAAAGGTTTCTTGCTTTAAGCAATAAATTGACAAAGTAAACCTTGCTTTTCTGACATAATAGAAGTAGAAAGCTTTTTGGAAGGTGACAAGGCCATTTCTGATTATTAAAAAAATTGTATCAAATAATTTCTCATCAGTTTTATGTGACATATGAGCACATCACTATACCTTATACTGAAGTAGTATAGCAGCCAGTACTTTTTTTCTGAAGAAACCAACATTACAAAACCGACAGAAATCTTTAATGTGTGTAGGCTGTACTCTAATAAATCCCAAATGAGTATCTAAAAATATAGTATTTATAAGAAGAGATTTTTGTTCCACTCAGTTAAAAAACAAAGGATGATAATATTGTGGTTTTGCAACAGAAAGATAAATCTATTTCAGTGACAATGAAATCTATTTTTTTTTTAACCTGAAAATTAATGGTAATTTTTTTCAGGCTTGTATGGGTTCCATATTTGTTGTTTCTGTTCAGGATTAAGAGTTCTACTTTTTTTGATTGTTATTTCACAGAAGCCATTTAGAATCTGTTGTCAGCTTTGCGACTGTTTATACTATTTTCATATCTTCTAGATCCTTTTTGAGATGGAGGATCACAACTGCATACACTGTCGTATGCACCAACATAGACAAATAGTTCACACAATAGCTGACAATATGTATGGTGTCTTCTTCCAAACTTTCTTTTTTATTTGATTTTAGATTTTGTCAACTTAGAGCATAGATATGACATATGCAAACAATCATTTTTTTACTTTGAAAAAGTAATTTTTCAGTAGTAATGAGGAGTCCTGAATAATCCTTTGCATGTTTAGAAAAACAGGATTATATTTTTCAATGTGAATTGTTTTGGAATTATCTTCATAAAATTTTGTCTCCAATTTATTATGTGATAAATCCACCTCAGGAGCCCTTTACCTTTTGCCAAAATATGTTAATTTTAAAATTTATGGTGCTTTTCTGGGTCATAAATGACAACATTTACATATTTTGGCAAATATATCCACATTTAGCAAGGATGCACTTATCTTTGTGGGATTCTGTTGGTGAATTTCTTTCACTATGAAGCTTCTCATCTACTCCTGCAAAGTTTTCCTCAGTGTTTGAAAAACTGAGAAAAAATTTCCATTTCACCATATCATACCTTATTTTTTTCAAGACTTGTGGTAAGGGTTCTATCCCGTATGCACGCAAAATCTTTCAGAGACATCTGGAATATAGGAGCACCGGCTTACATACTGTTTATCATAGACATGAACAGTGTCTCAGACTTGCTCAAGTTAAGCTGTAGGATAAAGCGATACATTGTATGATGTGGAGGTATGTTCATAAAGATTGATATTGTTCTTGTAACAAGCTTCCTTCCACATCAATCATAGCAGCACACTTTCTAGGCCACCATAGTCCAAGCGATACCATTCCATTAATCTCTGTTCAGTTCATCTTATGATTTAAAGAATCTGCCATCTACAATAAACTTGAAAATGTTGCCAAATATTTTTTCCTCTATATAAAAATATACCTTATATGTAACAAATAGTTCTTAACAACTCCACAAATTATATTAGATATAATAGCATTCTTTAAACAAAATAAAAGTAGTGAGAAAATTATTTCAGGTTAGTGGTGGTTTGGTTTTTTTAAAATTAGATTTTGAGCAGCGTTACTTGGGTCTACACTTGAATGCATTAGCTGAAAGCAGCTCCACTTTAAGTTCCTGACCAGTTCTCAAGTAGCCAAATATAAACTGCGACAAAGTCTGGGTCTTGGACCCAGAGGTCATTGGACCTCCAGGATCTTTCTTGGGCCTGGCACATGTTCATAGAAAATTATGATCTTTTTTTATAATGCACTAAAAATAAGAAAAAGGTTATTTCCAGATAAAAACATTTGTGTTTTCACCCACCAAAGATGCACACTGCATGCTGAAAAATGTTCTCCTGGAAGGACGTATGGGAGTATTAATGTTTACTGGAATTAAGAGGAGAAGTGGAGGAATGCCTGAGACTCTCCCATTTCTATGCATAATAGCTACTGGATTATTTCTTGATATGAGCTAATATTTCCTAATATGAGGTAATTTTTACTTTTCTGATATCTTTTATGATAAAAGACCAAATAGTTCTGCTATAGAGGTAATCTGGCATTCATGAAGTGCAATGTGGACGACGTTCCTGACTTCAGTGTGTATGAGCCTGAGAATGAGGACAAAGAAATGTCAACATAAACTGAGAGACTTCAGAAACTTGCTAGCACAACAAATACATGCCATCTGAGCATTAAAAGAAGTAGGGAGCTAGTAGCGGTTATTTCTTGTGCAGGCTAACTGAGGTTCAGAGTTGCACCTTGAAGCACGACATCTCTCCCATATCCCACAAGCAAACGTTGTATAAGTATGCTGAGTTAGATTATTTTCTGCCACAGCATGCTGCAATATCAAATTATTCATCAACAGACATTAATCTTTTCTGTATGAGAAATGGTTCAACACTCTTCAGCTTACTATCCTTATGTAAGTATCTATAAAAAAGGATTATCATCAAGCAATTTTAAAATGAGATGAAGTTGTGAAATCTAAAACTTGTAATAGTTTGGATTAACTGCAAAGTTCAAGGATCAATTCTACCAATTGACCTAGAAATCAGCACTCTGTAGGGTACAAATATATGACAGTCCTGTTAAAATTAATATTGAAGAGTGCCTTTAAACTTGAATATTGAACCTTGATATGGACAAAGTTTTTGTAGTGGATGTCCCTACAACATTTCTGAAAGTAGCACAGAAAACAGTTTTTCTCTTGTGTGGAGGATTGTGATATGTTACAAAAAATATTTTTTATTCTGAATCAGAGCAAACTTCCCAGATGCAGAAATTTCCTATGAATTCTAAATACTCTCTTGGATTCTATTCTACTGATATTCTTTTCTCCAAACCAATGCACCTAACAGATAAGACGCACAAGAATCTCCGAGTACTGAGAGGTTATATTTATACCTATTAACTAAAGACTGTCAGAGAATACGTTTGAGAACAAACTTAAAGCCATCCAAGCTGCTTACCTCCACCACTGCATGGCTCTCCCTCTGACAGCTAACACTTTCGCAGGTGATGCTTCAACTTAATTTAAGTGACTACAGAGGCCTGGCATTAATATCAAGAGGTAATGTGAGAGATACGAGAAATGTGTAGACTTGAGACTGGAGAATAGACCTCAGAATGTATTATTTATTGAATAAATGTGGCCTGTAAATCCAGGTGGCCAGAAAAATGTAGTATTCTCAGTATGTCAATGCTCGGTCCCCATGTGTTACCTGGTCTAGTCAAGAGATGGCGTCCCTGCCCAAAACAGGGAGGTTGGACTAGATGATCTCTAAGGTCCCTTCCAGCCTATGCCATTCTATGATTCTATGATTCTTAGTAAAATTGAGGACCTCAAGTGTTTTACTTCCTCGTTTCACCCTTTTTGCCCTATGATGGTGATGATGAAGTTATTTTTGCTTATTATAGCAGCAATCTAATTTTAACATATATAAAGAGATGTAACAGATTTTAACAGATCCTCTTTGCTCGTATTATCACGTGTTATTTATTATAAAAATTATTATAACAAAAATTAAGTTCTAATTGTGTCTTCCACTACATAATTTTTTTCTTTCTTGTATTTTAAATGATAAAACATTTATTTTTCAAAATAATAATGCGTCACACTTCCTTACAAGTGCACTTTTCCAAATTAAGTTTGCACAAAAGTACCACAATTTATATTAGTACTATAAATGTGGGCCCTCTTGTTATTTGCATTCAAATTTGTATATTTGCACTCACAGCCAAAGTCAATGTGGATTTATAAGTGTAAGTAAAAGTAGGATTTAGCAAAATATACCTGTACAATTGCATACACTGTGATAAAACGAACATGTAATTAAAGATATGACATCTTGTTTTTGTGAATTTCAGATAATGATGCTTTTCTGCAGTGGATCCAAATAAATCCCAGTTTGGTCCTTTGCATGAGGGACAATAAAGGGGAAGAACTGTATCCTGAGATAACCATTTTATGGTGTCTATTATCTTCTGTGATAAGTAGTGGCCAGAAACATTGAAGGCTGATGTAGGAAATAAATGGCCCCAAGGAATTCTGTAGTCTAGATACATCTGTTTTGACTTTGACATGAGAAAGGTAGGGGTCAGATGCAACTTCAGAACTTGAAAACTTAAATGCCAGTGTCTGCACACAGGATTACATATTTTAGGTTAAGCTAATGGCTCTCTGGGTCCTTTAATTGTTGATTAGTGTCTCATTTCAGTTTCAACACTTAGTTCCTTAGTGTTATTTGAGATGCCTTGGGGTATTTTGGCCTTCAACTGTCACCTGAGAAGGATACAAAGAAAACAATAACTCCAGTAAGTTTTGCATTACAGGTGGTTATGAATATCTCAAATTCCCTAGGGCATATTAAATGACAATATAGCCATAAATGAGGACAGCCATACTGATTTCTAAAATTTTCATTGACCATACCTAGGGAGCCAGGTGCAGTCTTAAACTTGAAAATTTATGAGCTGAGTTCCACCCCAGCTCCCTTACACAGTCAACATAAGGTCTTTTTCTGTTCAATGGAGAGTAACAGAAAACTCTGGAGGGCAGTTAATCTAATTCTAAGGCATCATAGAGAAAATAATCACATAGAGTTTCTATTCCTAGGCCTTGAGTGTAAATCACAGAATCACAGAACGTCAGGGGTTGGAATGGACCTCAAAAGATCATCTAGTCCAGCCCCTCCCTGCCAGAGCAGGATCACCTACAGTAGAATGCACAAGAACACGTCCAGGCAGGTTTTAAATGCCTCCAAAGAAGGAGACTCCACACCCTCCCTGGGCAGCCTGTGCCAGTGCTCTGTCACCCTCACAGTGAAAAAGTTTTTCCTAATATTTTTGTGGAACCTCCTATGTTCCAACTGGTACCCATTGCCCCTTGTCCTGTCATTGGACATCACTGAGAAGAGCCTGGCTCCATCCTCCTGACACTCCCCCTTGACATATTTATAAACATTTATGAGATCACCCCTCAGCCTCCTCTTCTCGAAGCTAAACAGACCCAGCTCCTTCAGCCTTTCCTTTCATCATCTTTGTGGCTCTGTGCTGGACTCTGTCAAGCAGTTCTCTGTCCCTCTTGAGCTGAGGGGCCCAGAACTGGACACAATATTCCAGATGTGGCCTCTCCAGGGCAGAGTAGAGGGGCAGGAGGACCTCTCTCGACCTACTAGCTACTCCCTTTCTAATACACCACAGGATGCCATTGGCCTTCTTGGCCACGAGGGCACATTGCTGGCTCATGGTTATCATGCTGTCCACTAGAACCCCCAGGTCCCTTTCTCCTACGCTGCTCTCCAGCAGGTCAGTCCCCAACCTATACTGGCACCTGGGGTTATTCTTTCCCAGGTGCAAATCTCTACACTTGCCCTTGTTGAATTTCATAAGATCTCTCCCCACTCCCCAGCCCTCTAGCCTGTCTAGGTCTCTCTGAATAGCAGTACAGCCATTTGCATCAAGAAATTGTCATCAATGCACTGGAGGAATCTCCTGGACTGAGGATGGCTGGCTGTGTAGGCCTTCCAGCAAATATCTGGGGAGTTGAAATCCCCCAAGAAAATCAGGGCCTGTGATTGAGAGGCCGTTGACAGCTGCCTGTAAAAGGCCTCTTCAACTTTCTCCTCCTGATCAGGTGGTCTGTAATAAACACCCACCACAGTACCACCTATGTCAGCCTGCCCCTTAATTCTTACCCACAAACTCTCGACTTGCTCCTCATCCACCCCTGGATAGACCTCAATATATTCCAGTTGCTCTCTCATGTAAAGAGCTACACTGCCACCTCGCCTTGTTGGCCTGTCTTTCCTAGAAAGGACAGAGTCATCAAGGCCCACATTCCAGTTGTCCCACCGCGTCTCTGTAATTGCTCTCCAACTGCACACAGAATTCTAATTCCCTCTGCTTATTTCCCATGCTTCTTGCATCGATATACAGACACTTAAGAGATTTAATGGAGAAGCATCTCTTACCATTGCTTATGCCATCCATGTTGGAGTGGATACTGTTAAGCAGGGTCGTTGTTTTGACACCTAACCCTGGAATACTTCTCCCTGGCTCGTCTGTAGTAAGCCAGGTTTTATCCCCTTCCCCCTTCCAACCTAGTTTAAAGCCCTATTGATTAATCCCCTCAACTCATCAGCAAGAATCCTCCCTCTCCAAGACAGCCCCACTCCATCTATATCTCTCATGCCGCGTGCTGCATAAACTTTCCCATGATCATAAAACCCAAAATGCTACTGGCGGCACCAGTCTTTAAGCCATGCATTAACTGCATGTACTTTTCTGTCTCTTTCAGTATTCCTACCTCCTACTGAAGGGATAGAAGAGAAAACTCCCTGTGCCCCCGATCCTTTGATCAACTGGCCTAGTGACTTGAAGTCCTTTTTAACTCTCTTTGTACTCCTTTGTTTGATCTCATCACTGCCAGCCTGGACAACCAGCAATGGGTTGTAATCAGCGGGACGCACCAGATTAGGGAGTTTTTTGGTAATGTCCACCAACCCCCCAAACCCCACCCCCACCCACACAACAGACTTCCCTGTGGGCTGGGTCTGGGTGGCAGATAGGGCCCTCTGTTCCTCTCAGAAGGGAGTTTCCAATAACAATAACCCTCCTTTTTTTTCAGATGAAGCCCTAA
>NW_009695091.1:959-38855 GCF_000703405.1 Apaloderma vittatum | reverse complement strand
ACCTGAAGAAAAGTACAAAGATTAGTGTCTACAGAGCCATTGTGCTGTCTACTCTTTTATATGGGTCTGAATCATGGGTCATCTACCACCACCACCTGCGACTCCTCGAACGCTTCCATCAGCGCTGCCTCCGCACAATCCTAAACATCCACTGGACTGACTACGTGACTGATGTCACTGTCCTTGAACGGGCAGGGGCCACCAGTACTGAGGCTGTGCTGCTGAGGACGCAGCTGTGCTGGGCAGGGCACGTCTCCAAAATGGAGGATCGCCGCCTCCCTAAGGTTGTGCTCTGTGGTGAACTCGTCACCAGCTGCCGCAACAGAGGAGCCCCAAAGAGGAGATACAGGGACTCTCTGAAACAATACCTCAGTTTTGGCCATATTGACTACCATCAGTGGTCCACTCTGGCCTCCAGTCGGGAGACGTGGAGACACACCATCCATAACGCTGCTGCCTCCTTTGAGAACGCACGTAGAATTAGTCTCGAGGAGAAAAGACAACGCAGGAAGAACCGTGCCTCGCCAATACTGCCTAAGGAGACTTTCTTCTGAGTCTTTTGCAACCGGACTTGCCTATCCTGCATCGGCCTTTTTAGCCATCAGCGTGCTTGTAGCAAGTGTGGGTAGAGCCCTTCCCACATCTTTGTTCGCAAAGCGTAGCCACGCTGATGATGAGGTACTATCCATTCAAAGGCAACACTGTTTCAATGCTAGTTTTATCACTAGTTTCCCGCACACCTCAAAAAGAGGAAGCTGGATTTGATTCCTTTCTCTGCCTCAGGAAAACTGGGTGTTATGTTTCAGTTACATCCATGCAAATAGGTCTTTACAAGGGTTAGTGAAGGAGCATTTTCTTTGTTACTTTATGAAAGCAAACATATGAGCGGAAAAGAACATAGCTGTTATCTTGGCATGGTTCCTCAACGTGCAAGCTGTCAGTTTATTAAGTGATATGTACAGGTTTTATCCAGTTCTGACATGGATTTACTTTTCTAATGGACACAGCCAGATTAGCAAGAGCACATCATGATGCACTTCTGGTACACACCATGATCATGCCTTGTACTATTGCAGTTTGTATGGCATCTGAATTGTTATCCTGGTACATTCTAGCATGGCATTGTGAAGATGTTTCGGATGGTTTTTTTTTTCCTATGGGGTGAATAATCATTTCCAAGGTCAGCCATCAGCTGCAGAGACAGTCTTATAAAGAGCGCTCTGCCACGTCACTGCCAGGCCAGGCTGCTATTTGTAAATCAGCGCTGTGAAAGCAATATATCACTTTTGCTTTCTCTTGAGGCAGCAGCAGTAAAGATATTACAACTCCTATGGCTTGTGATGGGGAACTCTGTTTTATCAAGGTTTCTGTTGCTGAAAGATAGCAGTTGGCCATGAAAAAACAGGACATTCAGTGTAAGGAATCAACTGTATATCTGGTTGAACTGATGACAGAATTTGTTAATGGTGATAACTATGCAAGTCTGCTTGTTCTACATCGTGTCTGTATTGATGAGAAAAGTGATGAATGATTGCAAAAGATCTTTCTGTGGATATGAGAAGATTGTCCATGAAGGCAGAATTTCAGAACTTAGTGATCATAGTTTGCGGACATCTGTGTTGGGCTGAAGTCATATTTGAAGCCAAAGATGATCTACATAATAGAGCCACTATTTCTTGTGAAGTGTTGTCAAGTCTACTGGCTACCTCTGATTCATAGGCTGTTTTGTGAAATCCCTTGCAGATGAAAGAGGTAAGAGTGATTCAGGACACAGTGTTAACTATTTGAAAAACTCTCATTGACACTTACTGAACGGGAGAGACTTGCTGGCTGAAGAGACTTCTTTAAATATATTGGAACTACTCGATGAGGTATATATTCTTGTCCACTGCCTCTTCTGTTCCTCTGTGCTTACTGCAAATTCTGTCTTGCTTGATTAAAAAAAGGGGTAACAGTCTCTTGTCTGATTCAATGTTATATGACCTTTTACTTCTCGCATTTGAAAGTGTAGCACTACGTAACACCCAGATTTCTCACAACTTTCCATCCACACTGGGTTGTAGATCCATTGGTATTGGCAAACCTGCAAGTCTCCACTGGAATTTATAAGGTTTGCAAGTCTTTGATACATGGTAGTGCTACTTTTACCCCGATTCTCCTGTTCATCAAGCTACTGAGTAGCGACTTTGACCATCAACTAGACTTCCTAAGTTTCTACTTGCGCCACTGTTATGGGATGCACATTTGGCCATCTAAAGAGGAGATACAGGGCCTCGATGATGAGAGCTAACTCTGCTTCCTTGGCAAAATCATGTTGATCTGCTGTTTTGATATGGTACTTCCAAAGTAGGGGATAGGGAAGAATGAAGAATGTGTGGAGGTCAAGAACTGTAGACTTTAGGGGATTTGTTCAATTTCCTATGAGTACTGTAAAGGCCATATGATACACTAATCTTTATTTATGCAAAATCCCTGACAAATGTTTGCTTATATTGAGTACTACAGCTTTCTGCATCTTTTGCTTCTCCTTTCTGCTTTCCTCTTGCAAACCTACCCTGAAGTGTCCTTGCGTGGCAGCCCAGCTACAGTGAATTTTGTTAAGCCTGTCTCACAGTTTCTAAAATTCCAAACCTCAGGTATATGAAACTGGCAACATGAGTTTCTAGGAGACACTTCATCATGAGACAGAAATATGTTCATTTCCATGCAAACTATGTATGGCTTGTTTCATGTAATAAAGAACAAGATATGACTCATTAAAACGGCTCTAGAGGTATTTTCAGGGATTTAAAAAAATGTTTCTATTTTATATTTTGTTAATTTGCAGTCTGAACGTTTTTCTTACAGGTTGTCTTGAAACTCATAGGTCAAACAAGAAGTGTAGAATCTGACTGTAGGCTGGAAAGCTGGGTGAAGGTGAACCTCATGAAGTTCAGTAAGGACAAGTGTAGAGTCCTGCATCTGGGGAGGAATAACACCAGGCAACAGCACAGATTAGGGGATGTCCTGCTGGAAAGCAGCCCCATGGAGAAAGCCCTTGGAGTCCTAGTGGACAGTGAGTTGTCCATGGGACAGCAATGTGCCCTTGTGGCCAAGAGGGCCAATGGGATCCTGGGGTGCATTGAGAAAAGTGTGTCCAGCAGGCCTAGGGAGGTTCTTCTTCCCCTCTACTCTGCCCTCATGAGACCACACCTGGAATCCTGTGTCCAGCTTTGGGCTCCCCAATTCAAGAGAGAAAGGGATCTAGCGGGGATAGTCCAACGGAGAGCTACGAGGATGATGAAGGAACAGGAACATCTCTCCTGTGAAGAGAGACTGAGAGAACTGGGGCTGTTTAGCCTTGAAAGGAGACGGCTGAGAGGGGACCTTATTAACGTGTATAAATATCTGAGGGGTGGGTGTCATGGGGAAGGAGACAATCTATTCTCAGTAGTGCCCAGTCATAGAACAAGAAATAATGGTTTAAGTTAGAATATAGGAAGTTCCACCTCAACATGAGGAGAAACTTCTTTACTGTGAGGGTGACGGAGCCCTGGCACAGGCTGCCCAGAGAGGTTGTGGAGTCTCCTTCTCTGGACACTTTCAAAACCCTTCTGGACGCGTTCCTCTGTGCCCTAGGGGATCCTGCTCTGGCAGGGGGGTTGGACTAGATGATCTCTAGAGGTCCCTTCCAACCCCTGACATTCTATGCTTCTATGCTTCTATGATTCTATGTTTCCAAACAAAACAAAGACAAAAGGAAGGCTTCTTGTGTGGCTCTCTAAATGGAGACAATTTTGCTAGAAATTGCCACAGAAGGATGTTTTTTGTGGAAGGTTGGTAAGAGACAACTGAAGTGGAACAGCTTGAAGAACATACAGAAACAAGTGAAAAATAAAATCTGGTATTTTCCAAATCAACACTGGATGTATGCCTTTGGATGAGTCAAGAGGGGAAGAAAATTACTGGTTTGGGGTGGTAGATGAAATACTGATGTTATAAACAAAGAGGCTGTTGTTAGCCTATTCCTCACATTTGACACGCCTATGCAAAACTCTTCAGGATGAGTGAATAATTGGTTCTTGTTGCTGTTCCTGAATTCTCTGGTTTACCTTTTGAACCTTCTGAGTTCTCTCTATAGCATTCACACCAAGCCAGCTTGGGTTTGAGCACTAAGATAGTATAAATGTTTACTGCCTAACAAACCTAACAAATCTTCCTCCTTTTGGTAGAGTTCCACTATTGATTATAGTTCTATGTTTCATTCTATGAATATAACTATATCAATTATATCAGTATATTTACCAATTCTTAATATTCTTTGAGAAGGAAGCAAGTATCTTGTCCTTTCAGTATAGTTTGTGCAGCTCTACTTGCTGTTAGAAGGTAGCTGATTTTTCCCTGTTCTGAGTTTTATTTGTCACCAAAGCATTGCTGGTGTTTGTTGCTTCAGGTGTACAACTTATGGCAGTTTAGAAATTGCTGGAGGTTTCCTATTCCATCCAAGTGGTCCATGCTCTCTAAGAATGACTGGATGCATTTAATCCCATGCTGGTTTCACACAGCCTACTAGGATTTTTTGAGCAGTTTAACTCCCTGCAGTCTGGGAATTTGACTGGATTCTTAATGTTGATAGTGTTCTATGCAGACTGATTTTCCACTGGTGCTCAATTGTTTGTCCTCTTAGTGCTATCCAGGCCAACAAGGTCCTTAACTAACTGGTCCAAAGAATCATTTTTCCTCAGTTGTTCTGTCATTTAAGTTTGATGTGGAAACACTATTTTGTGAGACATATTGTCTGACAGTATCACAGAAATTTAGGGAGCATGTTGATGCATGAAGAAATTTTGTGTAAACAACAAATTCCTCATCAACTGATACTTATTGTCCAAGTTTGTATTCTTAACTAATCACAGCTGCCCACAAGAAGATATAAGGAACTAACAAAGGTAAGATGTGTAGCAAAGAGAAGGCCAGGGGTGTGGAAGAATGCCATCAGGCCTGAGATAAGCAAAAAGTCAGTAAAACTGGGGGAAAGGCTAGCAAACTAAGAGTCTACTGGGACCACTGACTCAATAGACCAACTGAAATTACGTCTCCTCCCCTCCAAACAGTGAGCATGTGTCCTAATTTAAATAACCAAAGCTGACAGAGTTTAGTATGTTAATTACTAACCAGTGAATGTAAATATAGGCAGATTTTGGTGTTTATAGGACAGAATAAATATGCTACAGCTTGGTGTATTCAGAGAGATAGCGCAGTGAAATAGCACCCAGCTCCCAGCTTTGAGCAAACCTGCAAATAAATAAATACCTCAACCCTGTGTGTGTACTGGCTTTGCCTTTTGGATAAAGTAAACCTGAAGCCATAGATTCAGTTTCTACTGCAGGGCTCATAACAGAATATATTAAGTATTTTATAAATATATGTGTATCTATACTGTACAGCCCACATATGCCAATTGGAACCGTGTCCCATTGTGATATGTACTGTACAAACACAGTACATATCTATTTAGTCACGCACAGGAAGCAAAGTGTCCCCCACATTCTTCATTAATAGGTTTTCTGGGTATTTAGTGTTAGTGTATGGTTTGTAAGTGGTAGATGTTTTCTTACTGAATATCGTGAAGTGATTCTTCTTAAGATGTTACACATGCCAAGTATTTGTCAAAGCAAGTATTGGCTGTTCTCTTTTTTGTACATACTTTTACTGCTAGACCTTCCTTATTCTTTATGCATCATTATTGGTTAACAAATAAAAGATCCATTACTTTGTCTCCTAAAGCTCTATATAAACCATCTTTGCCACTTTCCAGGTGGCTTATCATTGTGGAATAATTGGTAGGTGCTTTCTGATTAAATTCTCTTGAGGAATAAATTGTGATCAGCCTGCATTTTGTTTGTTTACTGTCCCGATTCAAGTAAGTAACAATATTCTCCCCTTCTGTAACTAAAGAAAGTCAATGTATTGTGTGTTTTTCTTCTCTTGAGGAATAACAGCAAGGAAAGGAGGGGAAGCAAGGAGATTCATCTTGTAATTGAGGAACTGATCTCTGATTCACGTAATCTCAGTTCAATTTCCAGTTGCTGCAAACATTTCAGCTGTGACTTTAAGCAAATCCCTTGGAGAACGAATTTTTTTAGAATGGAGATCAACTCCTATTTTTTTCCTTGCAAACAGGGATAGGGTTTTACCGAGCTATCGCGCAGCCTCCTTCAATGAAAAAAAAAATTTTAAAAAGTTTCACTGAAACACAACATTTCCAGTGTTCCTCAAATCTAAGAAATTATTGGCACGAACTCCCGCCCCACCACGTATATTCGCAAATGAACTTTCGCGTCTCGGGCTGTAAATCCTTCTGGATTTTCCCCCCAACATTTTTAGGGCACGGCAAGGTGCGGATGCTCTCTGCTCCCCGCCCGCGCCGCAGTGAATCGTGCCGTCCACACTAATAAGCGGTCGCTCCCGCTCTTAAAGGGACAGCGGCACCTTTCTTCCTTTTCAAATTATTTTTTTTTCCCTTTCCTTTTTTTTTTAAATTTTTTTTTTTTTGTGGGGAATAATCCCAGCTGGTTCAGATTGCCTAGGCAGAGAGAAACTGAGAGCAGCTTTATCCCCATCTCTTGCAGAATTAGGGAGAAAACTGTTTCCTTGCCTGCGCTGCATCTCTCCAGGTCTGACCTCCCTTCCTCCCTATTCCATGTACTTTTCTAGCAATCCCAGTGTCAGTCTGGGAGCTTCTGAGTAGGTACATAGCACAAAAGCCTTGCGCGTGCACCCTGTCCTTCTGTTTGGATTAGACCACTATTATTCCCCTTGTTTGAATACTATTTCTTTGCTGCAAATTATTAAACTCATTGATCGAACCCAGGCAAAGCCCATATCTTCTCCTATGTGCTGTTCAGCTTTCCCTCACTCTGAGGACTTGTCTCTCCACTGTCAATAAAGTCTGTCCATTGTTTTAACATGACCCTGGCAACGCTTTCACTTCTCTGCCTTGATTTCACATGTAGTTCATAGACAGAACTGGCTTTGTATATCCATGTATTGCTGCTTTTGAGGGACTGGGCTGACTGAGTATAAAGCAAGCTTTTCTTTGTTAAAATTATTAGTTAAAGCCAATTATAAAGTTAATGGTGCGGTAAAGGCCAGGAACTAAGTCCTTTCTCTTAGGTGTGATTATTATACAGATAATACACTACAGTTTGCCAAATAAGGGCTCATTAGAGGGCTTTCTTCTGCTAGAGCTGTCCTCATATCTTGTGTTTTCTGTCTGCTCTTGCTGAGCACCTGTGATATACTTCCATGACAAGACTTGCTGGATGCTACAAACTCTCTCTAATTTTCAGAGTGCTCTCATGTATGTCAAGAAAATTGTTGCCTGCTGAATGATAACTTCTGGGTGGAAACTGGTAGTGAAGAGTTTCAAGTTGGTTATGATCTGATACAGTGCAAAACTTGAAGCTCTTACATGTCGTACTGAAATGATGAATGAGCTTTTGAACATTTTATGCCATAGGTGTTCTAACATGCAGCAAGTAAAATCATAGAATAAATTAGGATAGAAAGATCTTGTCTATGTCAACTACCCTGCACAAAATGCATAACTTCAAGCTAGAACACCTTGCTCAGGGCCTTGTCCATACATCTTCTGAAGATCTACAAGAATGGAGATTGCTCAGTATCTCTTGGCACTTCTTTCCAGTACTGAACCATCCTTAAAGAAGGAACCAAATTGTCCTTACACAGAAGCTGAAATTTTCCTTAGTGCAACCTGAGTGTTACCTCTTGTTCTGTGCACATACATGAGAAAATAGAAGTTACTTCTGTGAAGGAGCTGCTTCCTCTTTTAGGAATCATGGCCATTCCAGTAATTTCTGTCCATATGAATTTTCCTTGTTGACAAATATCCAAAGTTATACTGCCAAAATCTCCTCCAACTCATACAGTGCTGACTGTCAGATAAATTAATAAATATTTCTTATATCATTAAGTTCTACTAGCAGGCAACTTTGCTCAAAGCTTGAAAATAAATTGAGTCATTATCTAGGGGATCTGCAAGGAGACTGATGCAGTTTCATGGGCCAGTTTAAAATACTGTTATCTGCACAGGAGGGAGTCCTGCCAGTTGCTATTTCTATCCCTGGCCACTTATTCCAGCCCTCCTCATTGCCCCAGCACTAGCATTCAGGACGTTGCCCAGATGGGCTGGCTGATCCAAGTGGGACTGTCCTGGTGTCAGTGTGGTACAAAGGCATCTCAAGCTGTTTATGCAACTGTACTGATGGGATCTGAGCTCTGTTTCTTTTTCCTGGCCCTAGGTGACAGGGAGGTTTAGTCTCTCTGTGCCAGTTTATCCCTATGTGGAATAGCAGTAATAATGGGAACTGATATCTATAGCGTATTGTGAGATCTTCAAAGGTGGCAAGGAAATGTGAAGTGTTAGTACATATATGGAAGCAATGTCTTCTGGACTATTTATAGAAAAATGTGAAGACACTGTCAGTTTACAATCTAAGGGTGATTTAAAGGCTTGTAGACCTGTCCAGATGTTATAAAAATACTAATTTAAAATTGTAAGATACAAGAATAGTCACATAATAAGTCTGGTATGAGTCTAATATCCAGAATAAAATGCATAAATTTGTGCTCCTATATCTATAGGTAGGTGTATGGATAACAATGTCTGCTGTTTACTGAAAAGCCAAACTTGAATAGTTTTCTAATATTTACAACACTAGTTTTCTTACTTTTATTGAATTTTACATACTTTGTTCTTAGCCTACTTTTCTGGAAACAAAACATAATTTGGTCAGTCTGTGGGGGTGCATCTGTACACCATTATCCCCCAGTAACTTTTGGAATAATTATCTTCTACCAAAATTAAGAATTCAAGGTCTGGAAAATAATAGTTAGTTTGACAATTTTCTCAAAATTATATTTTGATAATTATCACTGATAATTTTCTCAAAGAGAATTTGTTCTCCTATCTCAGAGGAAAGGTTCCCATAAACTTATTTAAAGTGGTCAATCATCAAAAAAATTTCCCATGAATGGCCCAAAAGAGGGAAAGGTTGCAAAGTGAACCTCATCAAAGATTAGCACAAGACAAGGGTCTTGTAAGTGCTTCAGCAGATTCAGTCAAAACTCTTAGACCCAGAACAACCACACGAAACAAATCCATGGGAAATTTGTTGTTCCATTGATAGAACTTGTTGGTTTCCATGCCCCTGTGAAAACAAAAACGTGATGACTTTTTCTTTATTTCAAGTCAAGTATTTCCAGCCTGAATAATTGTGGAGAAATGCTTGGCGAAGCTCAATCCATGAAGTTTTGAAAACAAGAACACAATTTAAAACAATTGCAGATACAAACAATCACAGTGCCCTCTTTTTAAGAGTTGCTGGGTTTTTTGAGTCTTAAAACTGAGGTTGCAACACCAACAACATTTTTTATTCGGGACTTTGTTTTTAATGTAGTTTCAGGAAACTCTTTATTACTCCTGGTAAAATTCCTGCAGATATTTTGTCAAAATATGGGAAAAGTTAAACAGAACAGAAAAGCCAAAGATTACCTACTGTTTGAGCACCCTAGTATACTTTTTTGTGTGTTGTGTCAGTGTTTCACTACCCTCATTGTACATTTATAGGACTAAAAAAAAGAAAAAAGTGTTTTTCTGTGGAAAAAACCTCAACTTATTTTCAAAGGTCACCCCTGCAGGTCTGGGATTAGAAGTGTAAGGAACAAGCTGTGGGTGTGCAAAACTGCCCGTGCTCCACCTATGCAGCTGCTGGGTTGGCCCCTTCCCCTCGGACCAGTCTTCTCTGCTTAAGAGCACAGCTGCTTCATAGGATGGCTGTTCAATCGACAATGATCTCTAGATTCAAGTATGACAGCACCGACCTGCTCGCTCTCCATTCATCTGCAGGTGGGGGCAGCAGAAGAGAAAGGGAGGGAGGAAGAGGGAGGACACTGCAACCTACGTGAATAATTGATAGTGCGAGGAAAGCAGAGCAGCTGGGTTCCCTGTCTCCCTCCGCTCACCAGCTGGGGATGAGAGATCCTTTTTCAGGTAGGGGATGAACAGCTTAGCTGCTTTTATTCTCATCGTGCCTGCAATGCCAATTAAATATATTTCGCATCTAAAAGTAACGGGAGCAAAGATAGCTGGGAGAGGGTTGATCCAGATCTTCCGTGCTTCTTGCAGCGGCGTTGTGTAATGGACAGACCTTGGGGCAGTTTCTACATCAGCAGGAGAAGTGGATGCGTGCTTTTTAAAAGATGTTGTGCTATACTGCATTGTGTAGAGAAGCAGCTGGAGAAAGAGAGAGGAGGTGGGGAGAGAGGATGACTGTGTAGGAAATGAGGCAAACCGAAGAGATGGAGAGCATGAAAGACAGTCTGTGTGGACTCAAAGGAATCGCACCCTGATTCTGTCAACCTTTGACATAAAATGATGAGCCTAAGTGGGCAGTGGGAGGTGCTGCCTGTGCACACTCAGTACTATATTTAGAAGCTGTGTGCATAGATCTGTGGAAACGGCTGATGTGAAAACATGTGTGTTTCACTGTGTGTGCATCTGTGATCTTGTGGCGACCAAGTGTAATATTATAGCAAAACATAAAAAAATACAGTTTCTGCCCAGCAGAGTTTAGGGTTGAAGGATATGCTGTTGTGTTTATGTGGTACTGTGCAGCTTCTAATGTTCTTATAATGACTCAAATAATTAATAAAATTGCAGAGATCAGTTTCTGTGTTACAGCTAATATAGACTTTTCCTATGTGAGCTATACAATGTTAATTCAGTTATAAGACTGAAAAAAATTCTGTCAACAAAAACTGGCAAAATACATAGCAAAAGAGTATAGACACCAATTACTGTAGGACATATATTAATATACCTACAAGGATACCTGAAAGAACAGAAACTTGTGTGCCAGTCCTGAAAACACACAAGAACTATAAAATGCATAAGGAACTATGCAAACATAGCCAAATATATATGGATTACAACATGAGACTATAAATATACTGAATCAGTCATGTAAGAATGCAAGTATCAATAGGAACTGAATCTTTAGTACAATTAAAGGCTTATATTAGGTGATATTGTTGCATCAGCTGTGTAAATAGAAACAGTTGTTAGCTTGATTATAAGTTAAGGAACAGTAAAGGGAAAGGGGGCCTGTGATTTGCTTACATGTGGAAGTAATTTATTCATATCATTATTACTAATGGAAGCTTATTAGAACAGTAACTAGGGTATTTAATAATTGTTTGCTGGTTTGCTTGTGGGGCTTGAGGGCTTTGTGTCAAGTGGAGATACACAGGAGGTTAGAGGGAAGCTGTGAGACAGTTAAGTGAAACCTGAGCCTAGTGAGGTTCTGTATGTGGACAATGTTGGCTCTTGTCCATAGTGGCAAGCTGCTCAAGACTGGCAGAAAGACCTGGGGCTCTCTGTATACTTTGCTTTCACTAGGGCCAGGCTTGCTATTCTGCTGATAATGACCCTGGGATGGGAAAGGACAGTAGTCACTGCTGGCAGCCCTCTCTGGCAGCAGAAAACGATGTCTCTTCCTCTTTCCTGGATGCAGCACAAGTGGTAAACTTGGCTCTTTGCCTTCGTGCAGTTACATCTCTGCTCAGAGATGTAGGTGAATGTGTAAACTGCTTGTGCTGAGCTCGGCTGCTGTATTTGGTGTCCTGGACCCATTCGGAAGGCATCTGAGTCAGAGCAAGGAGGTGGGCTGTGTGAGTTGGCCTATTACTCCAGCATCAGATCTGCTGTGAGGGGGGAAAAAAAAAAAAAAGAGGTTGAGAAGAAGAAATTGATATACCTGGCCTCCACAGACTTTGCTAAAAACAGCAAGTAGATCCTTTCTTTGTCCATTTAAAGTTGTCACCTACCTTGATTGACTCTTTACAGTCTCTTTCGCACCCACAGACCCTTGAAGTTCCCATAATAATTTATCTTCAGGTCTTTCATGAGTAGAATTTATAGGAAGTGTTAGGATGAAATTGCTGCACTCTTAGCCCTAAAACTTTGATGTAGTTGCTTGATTTCTCTATTTTTCCTTTTGCCCATCTATATCAGTTATCATATATTTTCTCTGTGGTTTCTCTGTGTTCTGCTTTCACTCTACCTTTGTGTCTTTTTCATAGCTCTCTGCCTGCTCTGCCAAATGCTGTCTCCTGTTTTGTGTTCCGCTGTCCCCTTTGTAAGTTAGAACAAACTCAGTGCAAGGCTGACACTTGGTGTAAGGTTGTAGCTGCTGCCTTTATAGGTCCTGATGTAAGAAGGAAACATTACATTATCCTGTGGAATGAAATTGGGGATCACAGGAAAAAAAGGCGTGCAGAAGAGCTTTGTGTTTGTATTTAAACACAAGTATATGCATACTATTGCATGGGAAGATCATGTTCTCATCCTCAGTTTTTACCGGGAATGATGATCTATTGATAACTGAACACAAATACGTGTAGTTCAGGGGTTTCTGATCCCTCAAATCTGAGCTTCCCTAGATAATAGCTTATATGTTATATCAGTGAGCTATTTCATAAGGGGGTGTAGAGCCAAATCTCTATAGTAGTTGGTGTACATCAGCCTCAAATACTAACAGCTAACGGATCCAGTATCTTTTCAGTCTTCCCTTGAACGGAATGAGTAGTTGTGGAGGATCGCCTCTGATGCTCACTTTTCCCAGTGGATACCGAGAGCCTGAGGAGAGATCTCACTCTACCGCAGAGCCGAATAAGGCCCCCTCTGCTGTGCCTGTGCAAGACGTGTCTGCCCGTCCCTGATAATCCCGAGCACAGCTTCCTCGGCTCGGCCGTCCCAGCAGAGAGCTCCTGGGGGCTGCGCACCCCCCGCAAGTTCCCCAGAAAGGGGAGTCATCCTCTGCAGCGGAGGAGGGGCAGAAGTCATTACCCCATCCCCTATTGTCTCTTCTTCCTCCTTTCCCCCCTCCTCCTCAGCCTGGCCCCGGCCCCAGCTGTGAGGGGGCCTTTGCTGTGTCTCCTTTGAAGGCCGGCTCGGGAGGAAGAGGAGGGCTGGGGGCGGCGGCCAGGGCTTTGCAGGGGGCCGGGAGGGAGCCTGTGCCCTTCTCCATGGCGAGGCTTCCGCGGAGGGAACGGGGCAGCTGACTCAGCGGAGCAGGCCGGCATGTGTTCCCGGTAGCACGGCTTCCCTGCCGGAGACTGCGGAGGGTACGTGAAATTGTTAAAAACCCCCCAAACGAACAACAACAGCAAACAATCCCCCTCGAAAACTAATCAGTTGGCGTAGCGAACTGAAGTTCTTGCTAGAAAAGTCACACAGTTATGAACTGATGCGGAAAACCCCAATGACTGAAGTTTCTAATTCTTCATTACGGCGCTGGGCCCGTAGGGGATATCTCCAGCAAATATACGCGCCCTGGGGATGGGGAAACTTTGACATACCTCGGTTGTCTACGTGCATATTGATGAATTCATTAACGTAAGTTGCTGCTCGGTTCGCATGCACAGTGCATCTCTCTGGTGGTCCGCAGGTGCGCTCTGGTGATCTTCCTGAGGAAGGCTCCAAGTCTTCCTTGGCCACAAATTTTTGACCTCTTCTTCTGTGCGGTGCCTGGGATCCAGCACCAGCCAGTCCTGGTGCAGCTGTGCAACCGGAGCTCCCTGCCTTCCCCTGCGCTCTCCCGCAGTTTGCACATTCCCCCTTTGGACAGACCAAAACAACTTTGAAATTCGCCCCCAAGCTACAGAACACGAACAATTCTCAAATTTATATCCCAAACTACAGACTGCCACATATCAAGTTCCCCCTTCATTTCGATTTTTTTCGTGTCTTCCTTGTAAATCCTTATCTTTCAACCCAATTTAGGGATGGAGCATTCTTAATGCAACTGTAGTGGATCCACACTGGCCGTTCTGCCGTCTTGATCGTGGTGAAGGTTGTAAGGAGTACTTGGAACAGTCTTTTCAATTTTTCCAGTGGTTCACCTGTAAAGTTCTTAATATAAACCCAGTCCTCTGGTTTAAAAGGGTAAATAGGGTGATTTAATCCTCTTTCTCTTGTACCTAAAACAAGCTTTTGATTAACATATTGCCTTAAAAATTGGCTCCCTACTTGAGCCAAGTCCTCTCCCTGGTGCTGTGTATTGTACAGCCTCCCATATAAAATTTCAAATGGACTTAAACCTTCTTTGATACCAGTGCATCTCACTTAATACAGTCAAGACTTAATACTAGGACTGACAGCTAAGAGTTTGCCACTTTGCTTTAGGTTTGAGTTCAAAGAAGAAGGTGCCTTCCAGATCACTCCAAGAAAAGCTGTTAGGGCTTTCTTCCCCGCTGCTCAGTGACATGTTACCAGTTAAGATTTTAAACACAGTGAAGTATACAGACAGAATTCCAGTGTAAAAACATCTGTAGTTAAGAAAATAAAATATTATTCCCTGCCACACAAAATTATTCCACTTCACTATGCTTTATTGACTAGAAACTTCCTTCTTGCCATACATACTCCTGTTGTGAAATAGGGATACCTGAAGTTTATAAAAAACAAGATTATTTCGAGTATACAAGTTAAGATCCGGCCAAAGAGGAGCACAGCATGAAAAGTGCTTAAGCAGTTTCCCTGTTTGGCCCATCAGAGAGTAAGTCATTTCAGCCTGGCACTGCCTATACATACTTTGCCAATTTGATTTAATCCCAAAACTGAAGAGTTGAGGTACCCTCGCAAGGGCTCTATCACAACCTCCTGCTCAAAACTGAGCCAACGTGGAATTCAAACCAAGCTCGATGTTTTGTCGTGTTAAAACTCGAGAACCTCCCAAGACAAAAGATTACATGGCTTCATCTGCTCCACTCCAATGGCTGACTGCCCCCATGGAGCAAACCTAACTGAGAACTTTATACTTCCATTTGAGGAATGCCTCTCATTCTTGTTTCATGCTTCTGCTCCAAGACACTGAAATAATCTCCTCCACAGCAATCTCCTCCTCAAATAGCAAAAAAAGACTGTTCAATCCCATAAGCTCTTTTTGCTCAGCCTCTCCTCCCAGGTTCAGTGCCCCAAGTTGCTAAACCACCTTGGCAGCTTCCCATCAGACTTGCACAGATTGATTGTGCCCAATGCTGGATGCTATTCCAAATGAGAAATAATGTCAAAACAAGGTGAGGGTGGAAAGACAACCTAATTGCTTCCATCTTGGCTGTGATCCTGTTGTTAGCACAGCGTGCTGTCAGCCTTCACTGCTGCCAGGGCACACTGCTCACATGTTTAGCTGCTCAGCCTGTTAGACCAGGACTAAGTTTATTCTTCTCAACTGTGCACAAAACTTTTGCTAACTGGGGACCTGAATGGGATTAGTTTTCTTTCTTCCTTCCAAGTTACAATAACAAAAAAACCCAAGCAGGCATTCAAAGCATTGATATACCACAGCAGTTCTTGCCTTATTCGTCCTGCAGGGCAACCCCTTTGGCCAACCAGAAAAGGTGTCTATCAATACCAACAGGTATCTAAACCCCCCTTTTCTAGGGAGTTCCGAGAAATCAATCTGCCATTGTTCTCCAGGAATCTGGGGGTTAATTCCAATGTCTACTGTCTCTTATCTGGGTAAACCCCGTGGTTAGCGTTTTCCCTCCAAGGTATTTTATTTCATTCTTCTCTGCTTCCCTCAAGATCTGATTTTTGTTCCCTGGTATGTCTGCTAGAATTTTCCTTTTGAATGGTTTTTCAGCCACTGACTTGGCCTCAAAATCTGCTAGTCTGTTTCCTTTTTCAGGATTAGTATCTCTTTTCTGGTGTCCTTTGCAGTGCATAAAAGCAAGTGCTGAGGGGAATTGTATTGCCTTGAGTAATTTTAGTATCTCCTTATGATCTTCCCTCCTTCCATATCGCACCATGTGCATGTACTACTCCAAAGTCATATTTTGAATCTGTCCAAATATTGGTTTTCTTATCCTCTGCCAATTCTAAGGCCCTTGTCAGAACTGATCTCAGCCTTCTGGCTGATGTCCCAGCAGGAAGCGGTCCCGCTTTGATTACCTCATCCGTAAATGGACCCCTCATCAGACAAAACTGCTCCTGTCCACATCTGCATATCTCCTTCAAGACCACCCGACTGGAGTATGCGGTTTCCATGGCTTCGAAACAATTATGGGCAGGTTGTTCCGAAATGACATTGCTGAGGAAAGAGGCTAGATTCATAACATTAGTGACCTCAATTTTCACATCAAAATGGCCTGATATTTCAGGAATCCGGAAGAGGAAAGCCAATGGTTTCCTCTCTGTTCGAGAACCGCTGATACTGCATGGGATACTAAAACAGTTATTCTCTGGCCTAGGGTGAATTTTTGGGCTTAGAATAACTGCTGCCACTGCTCGTAAGCATCCCGGCCATCCTTTACTTACTTATCGGGCAGTCCCAACTGGGGCACGCATCTTTCTTAGGTTCTTTTATTGTTTCAGGCAGTGGAATTTGGCAGATGGCCTCTTTTTGTTCTGAACCTAGTTCTCGTTGGCTTCCTGATGTTTTGTAGGTGACTTGTTGCAGTATCAGCTGTGCCTTCTGTTGGGTAACTCGATATTCTGTTAGTCCAAGAAAATCCAATACACAATCCTTTTCTTCCTCTGTGGCTATTAACAGGTCATCTACAATTGCAACACAACACCTTTTTCTGTAGGGGCTCTCCCATAATTCAAGATCTCATGCCAACTGATTACCAAATATTGTGGGACTATTCTTGAATCCTTGTGGTAACAGTCCAAGTAAGTTGTGTTTTCCATCCAGTACTTGGGCTCTCCCACTCAAAAGCAAACAGTCTCTGCCTTTCCTCAGCCATAGGCAAGCAGAAAAAAGCATCCTTTAGGTCTAATACTGTGAACCAAACCTGATTATGCCTTAACTTCGTTAAGAGGGTATAAAGGTTTGCCACTACTGGATGTAAATCTGTAACAATTTGATTTATGGCCCTCAGATCTTGAACTACTCGGTATGACCCATCCGTTTTCTGAACTGGTAAGATGGGCATGTTATATTATGATTCACATTCTACCAACAGCCCATATTTCAGAAGATTATTTATCGTTCCTTCCATTCCTTTTCTGTCTTGTAATTTCAAGGGGTACTGTTTTAAATGGACTCTAGAGGCTTTCTCTTTTAGTTCAATTATTACGAGGCTTGGATTTTTAGCTTTCCCTGGTGCTCCAGCAACCCATACTCCTGGATATACTTGGTTCAGTATTTCCTCCATCCATGGGGGTTGACTAGCTATTGTTTCTGGGCTTGCGAGGGACAAACTTAACAGTTCAATTAAATTTTTATCATTTACTCTTAGTTCCATTTCCCCTTGCTTAAAGATAATGTTGGCTTCTAACTTCTCTAACAAGTCTCTTCCTAACAGAGATTTTGGGGAGTTTAGTAAATACAGAAATTGGTGCATTCCCACAGCTTTTCCTAATATGAATTTTAAAGGTCTTAGAAAGAACACCTTTTCCTGTTGGCCAGTTGCTCCCACAACGTTTATAGATTTGTTACTTACAGGCATTAGTTTTTGATTTAAAACGGAGAAGGAGGCTCCTGTGTCAGTCAAAAATTCTGCATCTCTTTATCTGCTCCCTAGCTTTATTTTAATCAGTGGGTCTGCTAGGGTAGACGACCCCGGTCCTGTCAATCTTTCTTTGCTGAATCAATTAACACCTGGGGATTCCCCTGGAGCCTTGTGCATTCATTTTTCCAATGATCTTCCTTTTTACAATACGCATGCTGATTTTTTCCTAAAGTGCTCTGAAACCCGTGGTGTTCCTCAGGGGTCTGTTCTGGGTCCAGTGCTGTTCAACATTTTTGTCAGCGACATGGATGACGGCACTGAGTGCACCCTCAGTAAGTCTGCCAAAGACACCAAGCTGGGTGGTGCCATGGACTCACTTGAGGGAAGAGATGCCATCCAGAGGGACCTTGACAGGCTTGAGAAATGGGCTGGTGCAAACTGTGTGAGGTTCAACATGTCAAAATGCAAGTTCCTGCACCTGAGTTGGGCTAGTCCTAGGCACAAATACAAACTGGGCACAGTGGGTTGAGAGTAGCCCTGAAGAGAAGGATTTAGGGATGTAGATAGATGAGCAGCTCAACATGAGCCGGCAGTGCGCTCATGCAGCCCAGAAGGCCAACCGCATCCTGGGATGTATCAAGAGAAGCGTGGTCAGCAGGTGAAGAGAGGTGATTCTCCCCCTTTACTCTGCTCTTGTGAGACCCCACCTCGAATACTGCGTCCAGTTCTGGTGCCCCCACCATAAGAGGGATGTGGATCTGTTGGAGCGTGTTCAGAGGAGGGCCACAAGGATGATCCAGGGGCTGGAGCACCTCTGCTACAAGGACAGGCTGTGGGAGCTGGGATTGTTCAGTCTTGAAAAGAGAAGACTCCAGGGGCACCTAATAGCTGCTTTCCAATACCTGAAGGGAACCTACAGGAAGGCTGGGGAGGGACTTTTTACAAGAGTGTCCACTGATAGGACAAGGGGAAATGTGTTTAAGTTGAAGGAGAATAGATTTAGATTAGATCTTAGGAAGAAATTCTTCAGTGCGAGGGCGGCAAGACTTTGGAATAAATTGCCCAGAGATGTTGTAGCTGCCCCCTCCCTGGAGGTGTTCAAGGCCAAGTTGGCCGGAGCCTTGAGTAGCCTGATCTAGTTGAGAGGTGTACTTTCTCATCTGACCAATCTGGATCCTCATTATTAACTATTAGTTTGAACTGCTTTGCAACTCTCATTGGGTTGTCCCTGTGACACTTTGCTACTTCCTGCCAAGCATCTAAGTTGGCAGAGGAGAACAGAACTTTTACTCACGCCAGTCCGTTGAGACCCATTGCTTCCCACAGAGAAGTGAGCAGTCGGGATCTGCCCTGGGTCCTACTGCGTGTCCTGACTGCAACTGGTGAACCTTCAGCTGCTCCTTCGCCCCTCTCACTCCCCTGCTCAGCAGGCGAGGTGGAGGGCGAGGGAAAAGGGACGGTAGGTGGAGGTGTGTGATACATCCCAAATCCTCTACTCCCTTGTTTACCTTTGCCCAATACAACAGGCTGAACAACACCTCTTAAGCCTAGGTGGTTTTCTTTGGTCCTTTTCTAAAGCCAACACTAAAGGATCCTGCGGAGTGCAATTAATTCTACAATCTCTTTACCATTCAGGGTGATTCCACAACGTGAAAAGCGTATCTGTAT
The DNA here is from genome assembly GCF_000703405.1 of Apaloderma vittatum. Taxonomy (NCBI): domain Eukaryota; kingdom Metazoa; phylum Chordata; class Aves; order Trogoniformes; family Trogonidae; genus Apaloderma; species Apaloderma vittatum. Next base: position 19,667 of record NW_009695091.1, on the reverse strand, counting down.
ACACCAATTCATCCCACTTTCCTTCTCTCCTTAAAAAAAGCATCTAAATTATATAGAAGCCACTATTTACAATACTTAATTCTGATTCACATTTCCCACCTGGAGGTCCCCGTATAACTACCCAATGTACCAAAATACATCCCAAAGGGCTCTTTTTCACTACACCTTCACTTTGTTTTCTCCCATTCTCAGCTCGTCACCCGTCTCGCTTCACTTGTCTCTGGCTGTGCCTCTTGTGGGACAATGGAACCGCGGATCAGAGTTCCTCACTTGCTCCACAGTTACACTGCATCTCACTCATGTCACTCACTCCACAAAAGTTTCAAAGCACGTACAAGTCAATATGCAAAAATCACAACCCGAAGTCAGTATCAGTGCCGACAAAGTGCCATACAATGTATACTTCAGATGAAGTGACTAGTATTGATCCAGCACACAAATCCAAGGCGACGTATACTTTCTGGTATACAAATACAAACAAATGTACACAAGTGATTAATTACTTAATCCTGTATACGATACCCTATGTAGAACATCTTCTACGTTTTATCGGTACCCCAAAACCAATGGTGCACCCCAAAAACACTTTGGGCTTCATTCTAATAGTTCTTCAGGCCTTTTGATACCGTTGTGTAACAGTTTAACTATTAGTACAAAATTTGGGATCCAAATGCTACAAAACCCAGCACTTTCCAAAAAACCTCATAGTTGTCTCTTCGTCCTTGATATTGCAATTTTAATATTTTTTTTTTTGGTATTTCAAAGCCTAAATATTAAACCTTTTCTTTTGCCACTTGGTATTCCATTGACCCCAAATAGTTGAGCAAACTAATAGCTGCTTCCAGGCAACTTTATTCAGTGTCTGTCCCTATTAATATATCATCTGTATGTTGTGAAAGTGTTCCCTTGTCATTGTCACTTAGCTGTTGTTCTAATTCTTGTGCCAATATATTACGAAACAGAGCAGGGCTGGTTTTGAATCCTTGAGGGAGTACAGTGCGTCACAATTGCACCTTTATTGCTGTTGTGGGATTTTCCCATTCAAAGGGGAAGATTGTTTAGCTTTGTTCATCTACTGGGGTACAAAAGAAAGCATCTTTTAAGTCCAGAACAGTAAAATAAACATTTGTTTCTGGTAATGAGGCTAGCAGAGTGTAATGATTCAATGCAGTCAGGTGTATATCCACAGTGAGTTGATTTATTACTTTAAAATTTAATACTAGTGCTGAGAGTGGGGTTTCTTCACTGATAAAATAAGAATAATAAATTCAGACTGGGATTCTCTGAATAGTCCATATTCTGTAAAAGTATTTTCCAAAGGATCCAGTCCTTTCTGTACCTCCAGTCAAATAAGGCATTGGTTTACCCTTACTGGGTTTGCTCCTGGCTGAAGTCATGTTCTGTTTTGGGTCACATTTTTCCTGGTTTCTTTGAAGCCCAGGCCAAAAGAATTACCACATTCAGTACTGCATCTGGGATGTTATTTTCAGGCTTTCCCAAAGTCTTGTCTATCAGCAAGCAGATTTGAGCTTTTCATGCTGTTTCTTGTGGGATGCGTAGCTGTACAGAGTTCTCAGAAAAGGCTATTATTTATGTAGTGAATCTCATCCTAATAACAGAAGGGGTGTACATACTGCTACAGGTCTTGTTTGATTTTGTCTGAACAAAAGTTAGCCAAAAAATAAGTAATAAGCATTCTGTTACTGGGGACTTTTCATTCTTTTTGCTAACCAGACTGTCATGGTTGCCTAACTTTGTATATTTTTAACTTCTCTCAAGATCACAGGGACCAGGGAAGTCTCAGTAAGCTCTGTATGTGCATGCCTGTATGTCTCCGTGTTGGGTTTTTGTCTGATGGGGCTTGGGTAGCTGTCCCATGTATCTGGGAGGAAAAGCATGGATTTGAGTACAGATCTTTAAACAGTTTCCGATAAGAAAATATCATAAGTTGAAAAATTAACTCAGTAGAAAAAAAATTACAATGAAAATATTTAGAAACAAAAAGAAGAAAGTATCCAGGCAGTCTTGGCAGCAGGATATTATAAGGGAAATTAGAAAGATTTTCTTAAGAGTCATGTTTGTAATTCTTCTAACCATGTAATAACTTCTCTGCAGGTAAAGCAACCTTAGGTAAACTAATCCTATATGCACATTGTTCTGGTTCTACTAGTACTCGATTAGCATTTTATGAGCAGAAGTTTATTTCCAAAGTGGTCAGTACGGCTCAGCAGTCTCTGTCAGTGTTCCAACTCTTCAATGTCATCATAGCTTGTGTCTTCAAGAGCAGGGGATGAATGTCTCTCAGCCTCAGAGATTCTGTTGCCTGACGCATTAGGACTCCAGTCTGAAAATGCAAAGAAGAAAACTGACATAAGTGCACATCCTGTACATATTACCTTTACATGGTTTTGCAGTATGGGCTGTCATTTGTCTTCTCCAGAAATCAGAACCTTTGATAAAGGTGGCTGTGAAAGACCTGAGAAATGCTGTTGTCCTCCTGCTTCCCGCTACATATACAACCATCCAAGGATCAAGCTTGCTGTTCCCAGAAAACAGGTTGCTGCTCTAACTTGAAATGCTACTAATAAAGGCAATTCTTCAAAATTTCTTCAAAATTCCTAAATAGCCCAACTCCATTTTACTGCCTCAAGTGTTATCTGACTCACTGCAGATTTAGTAATCAGTCCTTGTCCATCTCACAAATTTGCCCTGATCTGTCTTCTCCCAGGGCTATCCCAGCAGAGTGCTCAGTCCGTTGTCTGTGGTTAAAAATTTCCCCGAGTTCAGTACAGTAATGGATTGTGAAAACTAATGGCTCTGGTTCCCTGGCCTCACCTGTCTGTGAATCTTTTTTTCTGTCACTTTCTTCAGGGATCCAAATGATATCCTTTTCATTCTGCCCACAGAGAGAAGCATCTTTAGGTCCAGAAGCTTCTGCCACATCGTCATAATTGTCTTCCAGGACATTTCCAGGTAGTGGAGAGACCTCTGGAACAGTATAGATATTAACTGTAACAGGGAGAGATCTTCCACTAGAGAAAGCAGTAGTTGAAGATCCAGTAATAAGGGCCTGTAGTACTGAAATTATCACCATAATAATAAACTAAGAATCCTCTTGAGGGTCTAAGGTATTCCGAACAACAATGATATAGCTCCAATAATTGATATACATTGCTGTAACAAGTAAAGAGTGAAAATCAACATGGAGGAGGGCCAGGAAGGGGAAGAAGATCTGGAGAAGGAGGCAGTGACTAGGTTTGTTTCAGAGGAAGATTCCCCATTCCGTAATTGCACAATGACAAATTACTCCTTGTTTATCTTAGAATCATAGAATTATTTAGGTTTGAAAAGACCTTTAAGATCATTGAGTCCAACTGTTAACCTAGCGATGTCAGGTCCACCACTAAACTATTTCCCTAAGTACCTCATCTACTTCTCCTTTAAATACCTCCAGGGATGGTAACTCAAGCACTTCTCTGGGTAGCCTGGTCCGGTGCTTAACAACCCTTTCAGTGAAGATTTTCCTAATATCCAGTCTAAACCTTCCCTGGTGCAGCTTGAAGCCATTTCCTTGTTGTATTGCTTGTTATATGGAAGAAGAGACCAACCCCCACCTCACTTTCAGGTAGTTGTAGAGATTGATAAAGTTTCCCCTGAGCCTCCTTTTCTCCAGGCTAAACATGGCAGTTCCCTCAGCCGCTCCTTGTAAGGCTTGTTGTCCAGACCTTTCACCATCTTTTGCTGCCCTTCTCTGGACACACTCCAGCCCCTCCAATGTTTTTCTTGGACTGAGAGGCCCAAAACTGAACACAGTTTTGAGGGTCAAAGCTGAACACTGGTGCAGCCTCACCAGTGCTGAATATAAGGGGACAATCACTTCCCTGGTGCCGCTGCCCACACTATTTCTGATACAGGCCAGGATGCCGTTGGCCTTCTTGGCCACCTGGGCGCACTGCTGGCTCATGTTCAGCCGGCTGTCCACCAACACCACTTCCTTGACTTGTCACTACTTTAACCACCTTCTCTGAAATGGTCTACCTAAGTAGCCACCCTTGGCTGTTTGCCTATGAACTTGTGGCTCCACACTTACGCCAAACCTTTGGAGAATATTCTCTGCAGTTCTGCTTCTCTTCTCCCTGCTTAACAACCTGAACTCTCTCAGCCTTTCCTCATGGGAGACGTGCTCCAACCACTTGATCATCTTTGTGGCCCTCTGAATCCTCACCAACAAGTCCATGCATTTTTTGTGCTAAGGACTCCAGAGCTGGAACACAGCACTCCAGGTGGGGTCTCACCAGAGTGAAGTAGAGGGGAGAATCACCTCCCTTGACCTGCTGGCCATATTTCTTTTGGTGCAGCCCGTGATGTGATTAGCTTTCTGGAGTGCAAGTGCACATTGCCAGCTCATGTCCACTTCGTCACCCAGCAGTATCCTCAAGTCCTTCTCTGCAGTGCTGTTCTCAAACCATTCATCCCCTAGTCTGTACTGATCCTAGTGATTACCCTCAGCTAGGTGCAGGACCTTGCACTTGTCCTTGTTGAACTTCACAAGCTTCACATAGGCTCACTCCTCAAGCCTGTCCAGATCTCTCTGGTTGGCATACCTTGCCTCTGTTATATGAACTGCACTACTCAGCTTGCTTTTGTCTGCAAACTTGCTGAAGGTGCAGTCAATCCTCTACCTGTGTCATTAATAAGGATGTTGAACTGTATCAGTCCCAGTACAGATCCCTGAGGGACACTACTTGTTACTGGTCTCCATTTCAACACTGAGCTGTGGACTGCAACTCTTCAGATGAGGCCCTCCAGCCAATGCCTTATTCATTGAACAGTCTATCCATCAGACTCAATTCTGTGAGTAGCAAGCTCTCTGATTCCTTGGGGGTGGCTAGCTCTGTGGTCTGTACTTAAATGGAATCCATCCCTTGGAAAATATTAATTTTCACTGTGTTACAGTGTATACATATTCACATGGAGCATTGACATACATATAATACACAAATAAAGTTGAGGTCAATCATAGCAATTCTATTTTACTTTTTACCGAGTACTCAATATTCAATCTGAATAAGAGAAAGAGATCTTATTTGGAATAATCTTCTTTATAAGCCTTTGAATGCAAGTGAGCAAAAGCTCTTTTTCAATTATTTTAAATAATAAAAACATTAATAAAAGAAAGACGATAGAAAATAAAATTAAAGACATAACACAGCAGAGATTGTGGGTTATGGGCAGCTTGAGCTGTCTTTGACAGCTGATCTCCTGGAGACCAGGCAATACCTAAGAGAGCTTTCTGATCAGCTCTAGGAAAGTGCACTTCTCTAAACCCTTGCTCTCCCTCAGCTTTTTCAGATTAAAAGATCTCCACATCTGCCAAACTGCATTTTCTTCCGGTCACTCGGATTAAAGTTCCCTGGTTAACTCCAATCACATGCCAATATTCTTATGTGGAACATGATTTTCCACTGTTTTAATTGTCCTCATTTGTCTCAGAAATGAAGCAATGACTTACCAGCTGCTACAGTTGCAATTTCTATGAGAAGTAGTTGTTAAATTATTGGATTCATGTCACTGGATACTGTGAAGAGTGCAATACTACCAGCAAGCATTTATTTTCAACTTGTCATATAGAAGAAAAAACTAGCACTTTTATACAAGATTGTACGACATTATTCCACTACAAGAGTTGAACAGAAATTTTTGGTTCACATCAAAACATCACTAGTAGACATGAAATGCAGCAAGAAAAAAACATTTTAATCACTAACAATGCTTTGGAAATTAAAAGCTACCCTGATTTTTAGTCTCTTACTTTGTAGGAACTCCATTTTCCATTACCTTGAGTTGCTCCAGGACCATTTTCTTCATCACTGTCCCCGCTATAAGACTGTGCCTTTGTTTTTGAGCTGTCTGAATAAGAATCTAGGTGAATGAGAAAGAGTGCAATATCAGATTAAACTCCCCTTAGCTGCTAAGACAGCATCTTGAAGAAAGGAATAGTCTATGGTATTACCATCCAAGTCCAACAGATTCTTGAGCAGTCAGTATTACTCCTGCAAGGTAAGGGGTTTACAGTGGAATAGCCAAGAATTCCTCAGGGGCCCCATAAGACCTCTTGTGGCTCCTTGGGGAGACAAGTCATGAGGGGAGAAAGGCAGTTAAGAGGAAGCCGACAGAGACATATAGCTGCTGGGAGGGAGATACAAATTATTCCTTTATTTGTTCCTGCTTTAAATAATTGCAGCAAGAGCCTTTTTGTTTGTTTGTGGTTTTGGTTTCTTGTTTGTATACTGTTCTATATTCTGTGGCTGAATCATGAACGGCACAAAATGAACTGTCCCTAGGAGAGGAACTGGCAGACTCCAGCGGGCAGAAAACCCCTCTCCTCAAATCTAGGAATTTTCCGTTTCCCAGTAGATTTGGGTGCTGCAAAGTGTCAGATAGGGATCTGGGACACCAGGAGGAGTTTTCCCTTGACAAGAGCAAGACACACAGACCTGAGAGACCAGTCATGCCCTGCTTTTCCCTCATCAGGCTGTAGTCGATCTCTTCATAGACAGCCTCAGAGAAGGGGTCATAGAATAGTCTGGATCCTGAAAGTAAAAGGCAATGATCACTCATAGTCTCTGCTTGTACCTGGGTTGGAGACACAGAAAGGAGAAGTAGCCTAATGGGGTCTACATGCCAGCTTAGTACCCAGAAAGTTGCTGAGAGGTGCTGACTGAGGCTGCTGGGCTCTTTCACTGCCAGAGAGTAAGTGAAAATCTCAGTGTGGCGGCAGAGGCCATTCATCTCAGTCACCCAGCCCCCCAGCCTCCTCAGCCAACTAAACACTCTTCAGCCATGTCCAGGAGGCATTTCATACAGAGGGACTCACCTCTCTGCTGTGCCCTGACACTTCGGATCTGTCCAGCAAGAATGGCAAGGACCAGGCACAGAAGGGCCCCCAGGATAATGCAGAGGATGACAGGTACTGAAATTCTTGTACTGTCTGTTTCAGTGTAGCGGGGAGGATCTGAATGGAAATGAAGAAGCAACAAGTGACCCAAAGGAATGCTTCTCCTGCTATGTCCACGCTAGCAGGGTGAGGCAGGTCATCTGCTGCCCACTTGTGGGTCCTGCTCAAGCAGCTAGAATTCAGCAGCTGGGGATGGTGCCACTCAGCTCTCCTTTACAAAAGGCTGTGGGAGATGCTTTTTAGTGAGCTGGAAAGTACTGCTGATTTACCTTCTATGCAGTATCACGGACATTCAATACTCATTTGAGGGGAGGAAGAAAGGAGGAGGAAGGAATGTTTTACCTGCTTTAGTAGGTGATGCTGTTATTTCTGTCATACCTGCAAAAGGAAGGCGAGTCCAGGTTATGGAAGAGGCAAGTGTGAAAAATAGGGAGAACATCTTGTAATTTGTGAGCTTCCTGCAGTCAAAATTATGAAGGAGGTAGTCACTGGGATGTACAGCTCACATAATTTTCCTATACCCACCTCCTTCCCAGATCTCTGTAATGAACCAAAGGACCAGTCACTAACCGGAGCAATTCACAGCGGCATCTTCCTTATGATCACAGTTTTTGCTGAACAAGCGCTTGGCAGGACAGTCCCAAAGCGACAGCTCTGTTCCTTTACAGTGCACCTTCTCCAACCAGATGGGACCAATGCCTTCCCCAAAGACAGCTTCACTCAGAGCAGACACAGCAGATCCACAACCCAGCTGCCTGCATACAACATTAGCGTCAGCCATGTCCCAGGAATCATCACAGACTGTTCCCCAAGAACCTTGGTGCCAAATCTCCACTCTGCCTGAACATTCATCCTCTCCTCCTATGACTCGTAACTTCTCCCTGTCTGCAAAACACAGAAATCTTTTGTATTGCTGCAAAAGCAGGAAGGTCCATAGGGACCAATAAGGAGAAAGAAAGAGAGGTACCTGAACAACTTGTAGAGTTTGGACACTCAGCAAATGTGGCTGGAGATGTTGCCTCTTTTCTTCCTGTAGAATTTAAATGTCTCAGTAAATAATCTGATTATTCTCTAGTAAGAGTGAGGGAGGATAAAATGCCTAAAAATTAATCATCAATTTTTTTTATTATAATGTATAGATGACCTATTTAGTGCTTAGTGGATCGCTGTTTGGCTATTGCTGGGAATTAAATAATCTTCCTGTGACTGTGCTTTCTTTCTTTCTTCTGGTGTGAGGCAGCTGCAATACTTTTCAGGAGATCTAATTCATACACTTGTCTGTGACTGTGTGAATGCACATGTGTACAGGTACATATGCACTGATATGCCTCCATGCACGTAGAAACACATATACATATCTACTTCTTTAGAAGTATGACTCAGATCTCAGATCTCACAGACTAACTGTGTATCATAGATTTGTACTTTAAAAATATGCAATATTACCATCCTATCAGAGAGATGCCGGGGATTTCCACTGGGTAACTGCACTCAGTGACACTCATGCAATTTTAGTTTGCTCATTTACATCAAGGATATAGACAAAGAAAAATGTTTGAGCTATTTGCACAAAACTAGAAATAATAAATGCTAGATAAAAAATTAACATAAGGTAATACTACAATGTCTATATATGCATGTGTATATTTATGTATATGTCTGGGCTGTCCTGTACAGGTGCATTTCTAATTACCAGTGCAAGAAATATGAGTCTCTTCTGCTCGGTTATCACATGACTGAGGATCCCAGGGGTCTGACTGACATTGCCAGAGAGAGCTATGTTGCTCAGTACACTCAATGTGGTCCAGCCACGTGGGCCCGGAACCTCTGCCATATTTGAAGTCTCTTTCGATTTCCCCACCATCTCCACAGTTCAGGTGTTTGCATACAGTTATTGCAGTGAGTTGAGACATGTGATTGGAACAAATGCTTCCCCATGTCCCATTGTAGAAAACTTCTAGTCGCCCAGCACAGTCACTGCCATTCACCAGCCTCAAAGCCAGGAACTCTACAAGTGAAAACAAAAATAGAATTAGACGGGCCTAATTCTCCTAGGAACCTGACTGTGTTGAGTGAAATCCAGAATCTGCTAACAATTCTATTCATCACTCTGAATAAAGAAGTGCCAGAGAAAAAACACTCTAAAAGCGACAAACACTTAAATGAAAAAGTCATAAAATTATCCTCTCCAGTTAGCCAGCAAATTCACCGTCATCTACAACAACAAAGAACGGTGATGGCCACACCCCCACAGCTGCAGACGTATTTCTTTGGTATCTTGAAGTGTGGATGCCATGAACACCTCTGATTTACTGAAGTTTTGATGTGCAATGACTTGCTTATAATAATTTCAGAGCTAGATGTATTGGCTCACCTGCAGAAGCACAGGGCAGCCCTGCAGCCTTCAATGACTGAAACCCTGCTGATTGTAGCTGTACATTTTACCCCTCACCATTATGAAACACTTATTTAAGAAGTGTTTGAACTTATATCCACTATAAACTCTACTGTCATCATAGTTGTAAAATACATGCGTTATGAACTCTACCCTTAGACTCAGACAATAGGTATTGACATTGTACAAATAGTTGATAAAACACTATGTCTCATTCTGGGAACCACATTATAGGGGTTGATATCATACCAATCTCAACATATATTTATTATAAGTTTCAGACCTTGTCTCTGCAAAACACATGAACAAGAACGTCCTTTATGAGGTAAACTTACTCTCTTTTAGTTACTTAGGTAAAGGCACACATTTTATTGTTCTTTTTCCGAAGACCAACCAGTAAATAAATCTTGCTTTTTAAACAAATAGAGACCACTTTCTTTGGGATTTCAACTGTTTCAGACTTCCCAATGCAAACATCCTCAAGCTGATAGTTTATCACACAAATGAGCTCAGGCTTTCTTTTAGGCTGTATAGACTCAAGCAAACAGTACAGACTCAAGCACAGCTCTACTTTTCCAGCTGCCTAGTGAGGTACTCATTCTACTTGTTCTTAAATGGTTGTATTTTTGTAATCATAGAATCACAGAACAGTTTTTGCTGGAAGAGACCTTCAAGATCATTGAGTCCAACCTTTTCCTAGCCCTATCAACACTACTAAACCATGTCCCCCAAGGAAACATCTACCCTTCTCTTAAACACCTCTAGGGATGGTGACTCAGCCACCTCCCTGGGCAGGCTGTTCCAATGGCTGACAACCCTCTCAGTAAAGAAATTCTTCCTAATATCCAACCTGAACCTCCCCTGGTGCAACTTGAGGCCATTTTCTCTCATCCTGTCACTCTCCACTAGGGAGAACAGACCAACCCCCACCTCTCTACAATCTCCTTTCAAGCAGTTGTAGAGAGACATAATGACTTATGTCGTCTGATGCATGCCTAAGCAGCATTCCATGGTGCCAACAGATATTTGTTTATTCCTTCTAGGGTGCCATCTGCATTTGCTGTCTGGTGAAAGCTTTTAGCCACCTTTGTGATGCTCTACCACTGTGAGAACATAGAATCTGCCAGTGTTGCTGAGAAGGAAGGGATTGGTCTATATAATCCATTTGCCAGGCATCTCCAAACATTCATTTCTCTCACTGTTCATAATGTTTAATCATTTGCGCTGCAGATTGTGTTATTCCACAGACATAACACTGCCTAATTGCTTGCACTGTATCTTCCCAAGATGAGTCTAAGCTGTCTCTCTGTCCTCAATCCTTCACAGCATGCGTATCAGTTTCCTAGGCTCATCTGTCTAAAAACAGTTTTCCTTTATGCTCCCATCCCAAATCTCTACTGAGAAGTTGAGCCAGTTGGTCAGCTTGGTTGCTGTGTTTCTCTTCTTGAGTTGCCTTTAAATTTGGGATACGTGCGTTATTAGCATGACATACTAAACAGGTTTTTCTTCAGGCAGCTTTTGTACTACTTCTGCTCAAAATGGTTTTCCTCACTGCTGCCAGTTACCACAATTTCATTCTTCAAACCATTTCATTACCACATTGTTTACTATCCAAGCATCTGTATACATGGGTCTGTTGATGCTGCTGAGTATGTTTGAAGGCTATTTTCAAGGCTTTTGAAACTCTTTCAAGTTTCCTTCCAGATGGCAGCTCCTCCTGTAGAAGGATTCCAAGGATTTCCACCTCCCGTTTCCTGCTGTGGTTTTACAGAATCCACGGGTAAACAAACTCTGTTGTTTATTTTCAGTACTGAATTAATCATATGCTAGGGCTTTGGCAGCCAAAGGTGTTTGGTCTTCCTCATACTGTTGCTGGATATTGACTTAGTAAATTCAATTAATCCTAATCTGGAGTGCGAACCGATATGTGTGGACTGGCAAAGGGCCAGTAGACATTTTTGCCATGCAGTTGCGGTTGCTCTTCCCTCAGTGGTTTTGAGTCCTTGAATTTAAAATTCAGGACTGCTAGTATAGAAACATAACCACAGTGACTGCTCTGCTCTCACTTTAGTGGCACTCAGACACCCTCTGCATATACAACTAAGACTTCTTGCTCTAGAGTGGAGTAGTTATGTTCTGCTCATTTGTGCCTGACACAATCATGCTAACAGTGCCACAAACTCTTTATGATGTTTTTATTTCCTGCATGTGCATATAACAAATTTTTTACATTGCTACCTACCCATATTGATCCTAATGCCATGGCATGGACTATTTCTTGCTGATCAGCTCCAAAGCTTTCTGTTGTTCTTCTTTCCGCTAAAAATGAGGTTTATTTCAAGTCACTTGGTATTTGGGTTTGGTCAATTGGCTGTCATCAGGAACGTGTGTACATCAAAATCCGTAATGCCCAAGAAAGCCTGGGGTTTTGTTTATTGTGTAGAGGTCCATGGTGGTTATCCAAACAATCTGGTCAACTGACGTGTAGCAGCACCCATTTTGTATGCCTAAAATCTGTGTATCTTGAGGGGGCCTTTTTACTTTGGAGTGCTTATTTGCAGATTCAGCACTGAGAAAAGTAATGATTACCTGTAGCCCTATACTTAGTACTTCAGGAGTTGTTCTTCCAATCAATACATGATCAAGGCTGTCAAAGCAACACACCATAATTTTGGGGTTTCACAAGCAATATAACCCCTTTGTATCTCCCAGGCTGATATGCTTGGACACAAAAATATCAAGGCTCCAGGCCACAGGAATTCCTCCTAAACACCTTCACCTCCAATCAGGTTGGTCTCCTTTTCCCACCTGTTTATAGACAGTTCATATCCTTCCCCACACCTCTCCCCCCTGCACCCACTAGTGGATGTGCCATTTACGTGTCACCAGAACAAGAAAAATTTCCAGTATCAGAATCAAGGCTTCTCTGGATCTTTAAAACCACTAAAATTATTCCAGTCCTAGCAATGTCCTTTTCAACTTCTCCTTCATTTCTCCTCTTGCAGCTGCAGCTCTCTCTTACATATGCATGAGCAGAGCTGCCATACGCTTAACCATATGGTTGATGCTTTTGGTGCACAATGAGTTGTTTCCACTGTTTTCAGAGCCAGCTGTAAGTGACTATAGTGAGCACATGGCAGTTGATGATCTCCTCGCACATGAGGAACACCCACATCTCCTTGCTGTGGAAATCTTTATGGAAGCCCTCCAATTTACCCCCCAAATATCCCACCCTACCACATACTTTTTAGTGTGTGTGTTTGTGTGTGAATGCAAAAGAAGGCTTCTGTAGACCCTTTGCATCTGATTGGAACCAGGGGAATATGCTGACCAACAATGCTCGTGGTCAAGAGAGTAAGATGCTCTCTTCCCCAAGCCAGTCTCCACTATTCCGATTCCCCTTCATGTAACACTACACTTTCGACACAAACTCAAAAAACTGTTTTCCAAACACACCTGAGCACAGGACTCCAGCATCCTCTTTGTGTTGGCAGTTGTGTTCACCCCATGCCCTGGAGGGACATGCCCAGAGATCGGATTCAGTCCCGGTGCAGTTTACATCATCCAGCCAGATCTGTCCTGAGCCTTCACCATAATGAGCAGACACAAATTCCTTAATGGCGTGTCCACATCCCAGCTGTTTGCAAACAACATTAGCATCTGATAGATCCCAGTTATCATCACAGATGGTGCCCCAGATGCCATCATGATAAAGTTCTACTCTCCCAGCACAGCGCTTTGTTCCATTCACCAGCCTGATCTGTCTGCTACCTGCCGGAAGAAAACCCACCTGTCAACATGCAATATAAAGATCATGCACGGATCTGCATAATGGCTGTATGTTTAGAACACTTTCAAGGCATCGTGTTCTTGTTATATTCCAGTTCTTTTATGGCTTCTTGAGCATAACTCCTGTGATGCTAAAATCACATAAAGAGAAGGGCCTACTACTGTGTCAGGTAAATTAATAACTCCTGTGAGATGCCGCAAACAAGGAATGTCTAGTCATATTAAGTATATACAGAGATCACCTTAGAAAGCTGGAAAAGCTACTTTCTGTCTAAACTCATTTAGTTAGGCAGAGGCAGATACAGTTTCTGGCATGGATGGGTTATGAAGTGAGAGCAGAAACAATTTTAATTTACTTTAGGAAGGCATTTCTATACAAATATAGAAATGTCACAAAATAAAGCCTATTTAATTCCCAAGTTACAGTCGGACTGTGTGCCAGTCATGACCAAATTAGTGTTCTTATGGCTTCTATATTCTTTTATTTCTTTTTGTTTCTGTGAGATACATTATTCGAGAAATTCAGATAAAGCATTAATTAAATTACACTTACTTCCTGAACTATCATTTGTCCCTTAGAGAATACAAGCATGTGGGTATCACATGCTTATTTAAGATCTGGTGAGACTACAGCACAAGGAGGGCTAGGGGCAACCCTAGGAAGCAAAAGTAACTCACCTGAGCAAATCACACCAATGTCTTCAGCAACTCCCGTTGGCACTGACTGAGAATGGGAGGTCTTGCAAAGCATCAGATGAGTCTCATTTCCAGCACACTGGACACTTCTTAAGCCAACAGGACCCGTGCCTCGCTCAGACCTTGGAAGGTAGAAGGCTTTTACGGCAATTCCACATTGGAGCTCTCTGCATACCACATGAGCATCCTTGATGTCCCAGTCATCATCCAGGACTCTGCTCCACATGCCATGTAGTGAGATCTCAACTCGCCCATCACAGCGGCTTTCACCACCTGAGAGTCTGAGTGATTCAGAAAGACCTGGGCTCAAGAGAGTTGGAAAATTTATTGAATATCATCTACTGCTCTTTCTGCAGTAGAAGTAACATGCAGGAGACAAATTCCAATGCTGGCAAAAAAAATAATTCTCACCACTGATTAAGGAGACAGCCTCTGTTGAGACTTTGCTTTCATGCACAGAAGGGTCTGCAATAGGAAGCGAGAAAGGCTTTCCCAGCAAAAAGACTACATCTGGTAAGGAGCCAGGCACATTTAAACAATGTGAATCCCTCTACTAAATGAAGTTTCTATGCTCAAATCAAAGTTGGAGGGGTTGAGGAAAGGAAAGGCCATTAAAGATAAGCTGGCACACCAGGCTTCTTGTGTGCTGAGTGGTATTACCAATGTTGCTTTGGTCTGAAGTTGTGCTACCCGTAAAAGGCCACTCTTAACTTACCTGAGCATATAACAGTGGCTACTTCTCTGGCTGAACAGGTTGGATTGCCCAAAGTCACTTGAGCACAATCCCCCAGGCAGGACTCTGTCCCTTCACAGTGAAAAGCATCTCTCCATACAGGCCCATTTCCATCCACAAAATGGTCTCCTGTCTCGATTGACTTTGCATAGCCACAGTTCAGCTGATGACAGAGAACGCTGGCTGCCTGCAAATTCCAGTGGGAGCGACAGAGTCTTCCCCATGTATCTCCATGGCGGATCTCCACTCTGCCAGAGCATGTTGTGCCATTCATCAGCCTGCCCCCTGGGCAGCCTGAATATAACACAAAAAGAGTACTGAGATGTCACAGAATCATAGAATAGTTTTGGCTGAAGAAAATCTTTAATATTATCAAGTCTAACCATCAACTCAACCCCACCAAATCAGCTGTTAAACCATGTCCCCAAGCATGGCATCTACTCATCTTTTAACCACCTTGACTGCCTCCCTGGGAAGCCTGTTCCAGTGCCTGACAAGCCTTTCAGTGAAGAAGTTCCTCCTAATATCCAATCTAAACCTCCCGTTTGAGGCCATTTCTTCTTGTCTAGCTACTAAGGAGACCGACTCCCATCTCACTACAAGCTCCCTTCAGGTGGTTTTAGAGATTGATAAGGTTTTCCCTGAGCCTCCTTTTCTGCAGACTAAACCAGCCCTAGTCCCCTCAGCCCCTCCTCATAAAACTTGTTGTCCAGACCCTTCACCAGCTTCGTAGCCTTTCTTTGGACACACTCAAGCACCTCGATGTCTTTCTTGTAGTGAGGGGTGCAAAACTGAACATGGAATTCAAGGTGCAGCCTCACCAGTGCAGAGTACGGGGTGATGATCTCTTCCCTGGTCCTGTTCATAGCTGCTCATGGGCATGACCTGAAAGTGACTGGGAAGTGGGAATGAGTTCCTTAGCATTCAGTAGTAAAAATTACTCCACTGTGCTATTGGAACTTCCATACTCATAACTAGACTTTAGTCCACCCTAATTTACTGAGAAGAATGGCTAGAAATCAGGATCTGGTCCCCTTTGCATTTTTTAAACTCAGGGAACTAGGCTTCAGGGCATGAACTAATAGGCCTTAATTATTCTGACCTGCCTTACCTAGGGCCTCCAGCTGTGCACCCTTGGGCTACTGGTCCAAGGCCTGACTTAAACCTGGACCAGACCTCCAGTCCTTGCCTCAACTTTGTGACTAATGTTACTGTCCCTAGTCTTGTCTCCTGCTACTCCTGACTGTACTCTCCAGTTGGACCTTACATCTGATTGGTTACTTTGCTTTGTCTGGGACTATCCATAGACCTTGTTATCAGTACCTTCCTCTATCCTCTGTGCAGATGCTTTGAATTGTGCTTTGGTGGGTAAGGACACTGCCTGTGTTGTCCTTGCCCTCTGCCCCCAGCTCATCGTATCTTGTGGAGCAGTCCTGTTCTTACTATTCCCTGACACTAGGAGCATTTCACAGAGAGCAGCTTTGTGATACACAGAGGCAAGACAGAGCTTGGCTCCACCAACACCCTCTGGATTTTGGGTCTTCATTTTGCCTTGAAGGAGGAGTTTTTTAATTCCCCTCTTAGAACTTTCTACAGCTTACCTGAACATACCACATGAGCATCTTTTCCAGCAGGGCATTCGTCATGACCTAGCACACTCACAGGGCAGTCTCTTAGGTGTGAGCCATTCTTCTTGCAGCTGAATGTGCCATTCCAGACGAATCCATTTCCTTTTCCAAAGGACTGTCCATCGGGTATGAATAGGGCAACTCCACAGTCCAGGTGCTGGCAGAGGGTATTAGCAGCCGGTAAATCCCATAGGTTGTCACAGAGGGTTCCCCATGTGCCTCCATGAAGAAGCTCTACTCTCCCTGAACATGCGGTACTGCCATTTGCCAACCTGTATCCACCATAGCCTGCAGGAAGAATAAAGGAAGTTAACAGTTTTGTTTTGAGCTTTTTTCTGCTCTTGCATTGAAAATTGTAAGAGAGGTCTAGCTGCAAGGAACTAGCACTTGTTTTGTCTCAGGTTACTGGGGAGCATGTGAGACCAGGATGCTCATAAGCCAGCTCTGAAAAAAAGTCTTTATTGTCCATGTTGTAGTCTGCACTACATGACTAAAACTCTTTTGACTCTAAGTTCAGTCTCTCCTTCTCTGCTTTTCTCTCTCCTCCCACAATGCTGCTGCTACCTTGCAACACCTTTTCGTTGCAGAGGCAGTTTCAGTGTTGCTTTGCATTCGAAGCATATGAGAAACTCAGAGTAGGACCTACATCTCACTCTTCCTGGTAAGCAGCACCTGCAATGTGCAATCCTCAACTTTCATCCGTGCCACAGCATAAGGCTCTGAACAAAACAAGCCATGTCCATCAGCACATTAGCAATAATTTAAGTGCAGAGTGGTAGGACTATGGTGTCCTGCTACCAGCCCCCTACAGTCCTTCTATCTTTTCACATTCTTACTCCTCCCCCTTGCCTGTTTCTTGCATCATATTTCCCCTAATGTGACCAGGATTTCTGCCCTGAACTGTGACTCTTGCAAGATGAAAGAGCCAACCATCTTGTGTCAGGCAACAGTAAGAACAGGGCTGTTCCACAAGGCAGGATGAGCTGAGGGTGGAGGGTGAGGACAACACAGCCATCTTATCTCCTTGAGCCAAGCTCTGTCAGTTACCCATATCTTAACTGGGCTTTTTGGCTGCCACAGCTCCCCAGCTAGTGCTCCGGATCATCATGGCCAGTGGGACAATATCCAAGGCACTCTTGAAAGAGACTGCATCCCTGTGATTGGGAAATGGAAATGAACTGCAGTCCTTTCCAGGCTTGTTTTGTGACAGACTGGTGCCAGCAGCTCTACCCCATGTTCAATTTGCCCCTTTTGATTTCTTCCTTCAGGAGAAAGTTGCATTTGCTGGTTTTAATCATCACTTTTTAGTGGGTGGCAATAATTTAGCTATGTTTAGAGGCCCCAGAAGCCATGACTTGTATTCAGTTCTTAAATAATATTACCTGGCAGTCTGGCAGTTACAATAAAGTTATCTAGGCCTCTAACATCTTTTTTTTTTTTCTTTTTTTTCTTTTTTTTTTTTTTTAAATGTGTTACGTCTGTAACTTGTGCCTCCTTTGACCTGTTGGAGGAATAGTATCTCTCCCAGTTTTATAATTAACTAATGTGTCAGGGATTAACAAACTCACTGGCAGCACAGAAAATATATTTTCTCCACCGTAAGAGGGACATAGATATGTTGAAGTGAATTCAGAGGAGGGCCACAAAGAAGATCCAGGGGCTGGAGCACCTCTGCTATGAGGATAGGCTAAGGGAACTGCGATTGTTAAGTCTTGAAAAGAGAAGACTTCAAGGGGACCTAATAGCTGCCTTCCAGTACCTGAAGGGAACCTACAGGAAGGCTGGGGAGGGACTCTTTACAAGAGTGTCCACAGGCAGGGCAAGGGGGAAAGAGGTTAAGGTGGGGAAATGAGTTTAAGTTAAAGGAGAGTAGATTTAGATTGGATCTTAGGAAAAAATTCTTCAGCATGAGGGCAGCAAGACTTTGGAATAAATTGCCCAGAGATGTTGTGGCTGCCCCCTCCCTGGAGGTGTTCAAGGCCAGGTTGAATGAGGCCTTGAGTAGCCTGATCTAGTTGAGAGGCGTCCCTGCCCATGGCAAGGAGGTTGGACTAGATGATCTCTAAGATCCCTTCCAACCGCAAACATTCTATGACTCTGTGATTCTATGATTCCATGATTCCATGTTCCTGCTTTTCTGCTGTGGCCATCCCTCCTCTTATGTATATGAGAAAGACATGGAAGGAATTCTCAGCACTACTGAGTGCATAGCTTTACTAGCATAAAAGAAATTACACTTCTTTTGAGCTCTGCATCGCTGGTACAGAATTGAAGTGGCTAGAACAGTCCATGTTAAGTGCAGCCTCTCAGGAGAGTGAATGAGAGATTGTGGGGCTGCTCTGCTCAGATAGGGTCCCCAAGGACCACAGAAATATGCAGAGGCTCTGAATTGTGGTTTAATAGGAAGAAATATAGGACATGTAAATTATATCTATCAGTCCAAAGTCTTACCTGAACATACAACAGTGGCCTCATGAGAGCATGTCTTACTATGGTGCAGCATCCTGGG
>NW_009695091.1:0-928 GCF_000703405.1 Apaloderma vittatum | reverse complement strand
GAAGTTTCATCCCCTACACAGTGAAACTCTTCTTGCCATATCAGTTCATGTCTATCTCCAAAGCGAGTTCCTCTCAAGATATCCACAGCCTGGCCACACTCTAACTCATTACATATAACAGACGCAGTTTTGAAATCAATGTGTGAAAAACAGACTGCAGTCCAAGTTTCTTCTTGCTTTACTTTCAGATGTCCTGAGCAGGCAGTGTCTCCTCCAGTCAGACGCAACCCAGAGAAACCTGAAAAAAATCCCCAAGAAATCCAGCATCACAAGTAGTTTAATAACTCCCATACCTTCATGGGTGAGATACATGCCAATTCTCTGTGTACCACTGGCATTTTTAAATAACCGTTGTGGCAATTCCTGTATGCCACTCACAAGAGAGAAAATGGTGTGTGGGAATGCTTATTTCTTTGTCTGTGAAAATAATAAATCTTTCGGAAGCTACAGAAGGAGGGAAGTTTTGAACATTTACCAAATACTTGAGAAACAGCAATCCTCAAATAAGTAAAAAAAATAGCCATTTGCTAGTGTGGATCCTTGAGACTTCATTATTCAAATGCATAGGAAGCTGAAGTGCTCCAGAGAGGGGAAACAGGAAATGTTGCACCCGTCTTCGGAAAAGGCTAAAAAGACAGTCTGTAGATCTACAGTCTGGTCGGCCTTACTCTGGTACCTGGGTAAAACATGGAGTAAGTTCTCTTAGAACACATTTCTGGCCACAGCAAGGTGTATGGGAAGAGTTAGCATGGATTTACCAAGGGTAAATCATGCCCATATAACCTTATTAGTTTCTCTGATAAAAGTGACTGGATTTGTGGTTGAGGAGAAACCAGTGTGTGTTATTTACCTAGCATTTAGCAAGGTGTATTGAGTTGGCCTGGCCGGATTTTGGCAATGGGGAGGGGAGCTGCAGGGTGGCTTCTGC
>NW_009695090.1:31170-41245 GCF_000703405.1 Apaloderma vittatum | reverse complement strand
GACTGGGTTTTAGCTCAAACCCAGGACATTTTCTTAGTTTGTTTTGAGTTTTTTTTGTTTGATTTTAGAAATAAGCGATATTCCTGGAAAGTGTTGCATAAAATATTGTAGAATATTGTTTTGTTATATGACTGCATGTTCAAGATACTTGCAAAAAGATGCTTTCTGAATCCTTTTGGTGTTACACTGGAAGATGTTAATAAGTCAGGCTGCAACCTACAAGACAATACTTAATTTTCTTCAATGTCATCAACAAGAGAGTAGTAAGATATTAGTATTAAGTGATGGTGAAACAGTGATGTAACAGCTCACTAGCATCTTTTAAAAATCAATTGTGTATTTACTTTCCTGTCCTGTCATCCGAGAAAAATAGCCCTGAAACTTCCTATATTCTACAATGAGGTTATGCACATATAACAACACATTTGTGATCTCTCATTGCGTAGTATTACTCTTCTAGGAATTTCTAGCATTTTTGATTCATGATCATGTCATTCACAGATATTGGCTGACCTAGAAAATCACGCGCTTTTTAAGGATGACCTAGAATGCCAGAAGCTTATTCTGGAAGCCATGAAATACCATCTCTTACCAGAGAGAAGAACTCTCATGCAAAGTCCAAGAACTAAACCTAGAAAATCTACAGTTGGGACACTTTATGCTGTTGGAGGAATGGATAACAACAAAGGTATTAGAGGATATTTGTTACTTTATAAATGTTATATTTTGCGCTTTTTTTCCCCTTAAAATTAGGAAACAGAAAAATAACTTTCTATGCCAAGATTGGGTTGAGGATGTCTAAATCAGTCAAGAAATGTTGCCAAGACATTTGGTCAAGAAACAATCTACTTTTTAAGAGAAAGTGTAATACTATTAGAGAAAAGAAAACAAAATTTGAGTTCACTTTTGTTCAGAATTATTATAATTTCCAGAAAGGATTTTAACAAGAATTCTAGTGATACTCATCTACTTTAGTTTTAAAATTCCAGAAATTGGAATTTCTCATCAATAAAAAAAGGTAGTTTGATATGTATTGTATTCCATCCTTAAGTAGTTGCCTGAAACATTATGGATGATACATGCTCTTCCAATGCAGATATTGGTCTTTTAGATAAAAAAAAAAACACCACCAACAAAAAAAACCCCTAGACATCTATCTTAAGCTAAATTACTACTTTGTCAAGCTAAGGAAAGGTGATATTATCCCCATTTTACTGTGAAGAAAAGTAGGAAGCTTTGAAAATCTTATTGAAGTATTTTGTTGTTGTTATTTATTTGGAAAAAGAATTATGATGATGTGTTTTTATTTCTGGTAAGAAGCGTAATCCATTTATTTCTTGAATGAATTATTTCTTGACTGAAGTATTTGAGGTAAAAGCTATCCATATTATACGCTTATATACTCAGAAAGGCGTATTATTATTTTTTCTTGAAATTCACTAACAATTCCACAGTATCTGGCATTTTCTTGCCCACGTTTAGACTGACAATATGTCTTCAGAAACATTTAATATAAAATAAACTGGACTTAAAAACAGTATAATATAAAACTAAATCTTCAGTATTTCACAACTTTGTTTCTTTGTAGTTATTACAATTGTTTCACTAAATAGCTGTGGTGATATAATCTGTGAAAGATTATATGGGAAATGTTTTTCCCATGAAGTTACACTAATGAGAAAGATGTATGACATCTAGGCTTGTGTGAAAAAGAAATGTTGAGAGAACAAGAAAATGTTGAAGGAAAAAAACAATATGTATATCCTCTTCATATACCTGCAGATTATGTTTACCCTTTTAGCATTTATACGTGTTAGGCATGGATTTGCACAGAATATTGCCTTTGGGTCATAAAATACCCAAAATACAATTTTCCTGTTACTTAGGACAAATGATGACTAACACTTAAAATATTCAGGTAGTGCAAATGACCATAAACCACTTTAAGGTCCTTCTAGCTTACTATACATATCTTTTCCTCATTCATACAGCAAATCAAAATGTAGAAATATGGAGGAAGACAGGACAGAGTGTAGCACCATTGCAGCATCTGTATGCAGCCTATTTTGCAGATTCAGGTCAGGCAGAGGTGGGCTATTTCTGTAGCAGCGGGAGAGAACACAGAGTGACAGAGGTTCAGCCCTCTGTCAGTGCAAAAGTAGCAGGGCTTATATACATTTAGAGCAGATAAAAACTGCTTTGAGATGGGGCCTGGTATGGCCGAGCAGCATTTGCATAGTAGGAGCTTTTGTTACGGACAATGTGATGTTAATTCCCAATAACTCAGGATCTGCAGCCATGCAGCCTCAGCTTGCATCTGATCAGCTCCTTTCTCTTGTGAAGCTGCTATGTCCTTGAACAGCTTTTATGCCCAGCGAGTCCTCCTTTTGCACATCACTTCAGGAGACCTGAGTGCTGATTGTGTATCTTGAAGTCTCTGAGTTCATAAAGCATGGACCAATATTTGAGCCACAAGATGATGCTGTATTCTCTCTCTACTCAATAATTAATAATTTATTTTTTCCCAGCAACTTTCTCCACTGAAATACTGGCATAGATGACTGCAACTGAAAATGATGTATTTTTAATGTCTCCTGGCATTTGCTACCAAATAGGAATCAGTTACACATAAGAACTGGATGAGCTAAGCAAATTAGCCATTTATTAGCTAGCATATAAAACAGTGGGTAAATGCCAGTATTATGAAAGTATTTGGAGGTTATGTGGCTTCCATCACGTAAAAAGTAGCATAGTGTGCTAAATCAAGTTTGTTTTTAAATCTGTTCTATAATTATCTTCCTTTCTACAACAAAAAAAAAAAGTTATAATTAAAATCCAGTAGCTCGTGACTGGCATTATGCCTGACATGTGAAAAGTTAATGCAACATAGTACTTACGGGGTAAAACTAAAAGAAACAAAGTTAAATAATGTGATTTTAATTTCCTAAATGTACAAAACTTCATTTAAATCTCTGTTTCCACATGCCTTTGTTTATTTAGCCACTCAATTTGAAAGGTACATATAAGAAACAGATTTTTCCTATATGCTTGCTTTGATAGAATGAGATCTATTAATAGATTAGAGGCATATGCTTCTGATAAGGTTCTATTCACCTTACGCATTCATATTGTCACACTGACTTCCATTATTTGGATTAGCAGGATTTAACCATCTAGCAGTATACAAAAGCTTTCTAAGTGCACATATAAAGGAGTTAAAAGGCTAAGTGCACATATAAAGGAGAGTGCTAGACTGAAATAAACGAGTAAATACAAGAAGTGAACATACACTGATTTGTAAGAATGGTAAACCACTGAATTCTTGAGCCATCTTGGAATCCGAAATGAAGAACTAAAGCCATGTGATAGAACATGATGTATACAGTCTATGTTAGTGCTATGGAAAATTATGATGCGAATATACTTGCACAGCAAGAGGAGATTGGTATAAATAATTGAGCAGTGTTATACTGATGGCAGAATACCGATCTCTCATGAGGTGTTCTAACCTGTATCATTACCGAGTGGGCAGAATAATAAGGGATAAGGAGAATCTGCAGAAAAAGAAAATAAAAGAAAACAGAAGAAAAGTGTCAGAATAACCATGATCCAAAAACACTGGTATGTATTACTTCTGGAGTAGTCCTAGATTAGTTCATCACAATGCTAGATTAGTTCATTATTTACTGAATCACAGTCTGTAAGTACAAACAAGGAAAAAAGAAATGAAAAAAATGACATGAGCAAGGAGATCTTCTGTAAAAATGTGACAGGTCATTAACAAAGAGAGGGTGCAGCTGATTTACTGAAACACTGATATTAAATGGGTGTTTTTCATTAGTCTTGTGACTGGATATAAAACCCATCATAAAAATGGCTCCGACGGTAAATAGGTGAGGTTCATCAGTAGTCTATATTAGGCAATATTAGAAGTAATTTCATTATTATTTAGGTATTTTTAGAAAAATCATTGATATTATCAGAGACATATGAAAAAATGAATTTTTTTAAAGTGTGAAATTTTAAGATCTCCAGTCATTGTTCCTTAAACTCCATGTTGTCTGTTTTGCCTTTTCTTTAACAGTTTTCAATAATTTGTAATAATCTTTTTTTCTTTACAAATTGGTTCATCAAATCTGGTTTATTATTTATATGCCATTATTTCACAGGAATATCATCTAACTTAGCAACATGAAGTTACTATTTTGCTCTGGTGAACTTCAAATACATTCTTATTTTTCTGGGGTTTTTTGGTTTGTTTTTTTTTACTTTCTAGCACAACACTTCTCACATCACACTTCACTTAAACTTTATCTAGTTTATATTTTTTGTTCTCCTGTAGTCATACTTTTATATAGGGAAACAAATATTGGACAACGTATTGTAAATAGGAAAAGATAATACTTTTCCTCTTAGGTAATTCTTCTTGCATTTTTTATGTCTGAGATATCTACATATTGAAAATTTAACTAATTCCATCTTCACTTAATGGAAATTTTAAAAAGAAGGAAAAAACAACTAAAATCCACCAAGACTGTTTTGTGGCATTTTGCAAGTTGTGGAACTTATTACAAACCATTTTGTCTTCACATACATAAAATGTTTGACAGTCTTCATTATATATTCATTTGATATACATAACTATCTTGAGAAGACATCTTATCTTCAATCTTACTTGCATTTTCATTCAAAATATATAATGTACAGTAACTGAGTTTAATTTTCAGAATGTGACTTCTTGTAGTCCTTGTATTTGTGTAATACACAAAGAGCAAAGCCTGTTTAATAAGGTATAGTATTTTCTTTTTTAAATAAAAGTAATAAAAAGATCCAATGCATTTATTGCAGAATATGTGTACTTTTTGAAAAGCTTTATATAAATATACGTACTTTGTAAGTGTACATAGGTGTACATGTATAAAAGTCTTGTATATACAAGACTTGTGAGGAGCAGCTGTGTTAGTCTGGGGAAAAGGAGGCTGAGGGGAGACCTTATCACTCTCTACAACTACCTGAAAGAAGGTTGTAGAGAGGTGGATGTCAGTGGCAAACCATAGTAAAAGAGAAAATGACCTCAAGATATGCCAGGAGAGGATTAGGTTAGACATTAAGAAAAATTTCTACACTGAAAGGGTTATTAAAGACTGAATCAGGCTGCTCAGGGAAGTGGTGCCATCCTTGGATGTGTTTAAAAACTGTCTAGATTTGGTGCTCAGGGACATGGTTTAGAAGTTGACCTGGTACAGTTAGATAACGGTTGGACTGGAGTATCTTAAAGGTCTTTAGTTCCAACCAAAATAAATCCAAGTTTCTATATAAGAAATATGAATTATTGAGGTATTCTCTTAAAAATTTGAGGCTATTGCATAGTAAAATATCCCAACCTTACTTGTAATTAGGCTGTTCCTTAATCTGGCATGAAAATGCATTCATGACTAGGGCTTCCTGAATTTAATGATGCATCATCTTCATAGTATATTTTTGTTAAGCTTTTTTTTTTTTAAATAAGAACTTGGTATATTTTCTTAT
This sequence comes from Apaloderma vittatum, assembly GCF_000703405.1. Lineage (NCBI taxonomy): Eukaryota > Metazoa > Chordata > Aves > Trogoniformes > Trogonidae > Apaloderma > Apaloderma vittatum. The sequence goes on along the minus strand of NW_009695090.1, from coordinate 35,716 downwards.
TCCTATTCAGATACCAGAATACAAGTAAATAGTCTGATGCTTACAAGTTGCTAAGGGAAGTTGGAACAACCACCGTCACACAGAACATGGCCAGTCACACAGTTGAATCAAGCTCAGACATGGGGCTGCCCCCAGCAGCACCCACACTCAAGACACACCAGACGCAGGCACAGACACCCATGTCCCCTCCTCCTCTTGGGCATGCAGAGGCAGAAGGTCACTTGGACAGCACACACCCCACACTCTCCAGGTTCACAAGCACACACATATTTGTGGATCCTCCCAGCACCAGCACGACCTCTCTGCCCTCCTTACTCACACTGGTGTCCCCCACCACTGTCTGTTTTTCAGGACCTCCAGAGGCTGGAGGATGAAGACCCAACTGGTTCCAGTAGCTGACACCACAGACTAAGAGAACCCACAGCCCTGGTCTGACCCCAGGGGCATTCCCACAGGAGGCAGGAACATAAACATGAAGTTATTACTCATGAAATAAGTCGATGTTCACAAAAGATGAACTAAGAAGTGAAAAATGACTGTCCCTTTTGCTATCCTGTTGTCTTTATTGATAACATCATATATCTGTCCTCACCAACCCTCTGAATGAGTTTCTTCTGCCTTTAGTGCTAGTTTATTTTCACCTGTATGTTTCCCATGAGGACATTTGTTATGTTAAATCAAAGAATCGCGTAGTCACAGCCTTAAAGTACCTCGTGAGGATGATAAGCCAAAACAAATTACACCTCTAACATTCTAAGCAGCTGTCTGCCTGCTGCTTTTATTCAGGTATCTACAGCTCTCCCCTGAAATCTTGCCTGCTCAGTTTAACTAACTATCCTGTCACAGCCACACAATTCCAGTATTTTCAAATGAGTGAGTTATTTTACTGAGGTAAGTGATTATAATATGGTGTTTACTCAGTTCCATGTAATATATTTTAGTATTCTTTCTTATACTTTCTGGACTCCATTTTTTCCCAAAAAAATGAACACATTTAGTTTCTATTAACAACATAAAAATCTGTATTAGTATAATCTGGTGTTTTCTCAGCCATTCTCTAGCTAGCAATAGAAACATTTGTAGCATAATTTACTTTAATTGTAAAATGTACTAATAAACAAATAATTTTCCATTAGCTTTTAGATCAACACTGTGTATCGATGACTGTCTCTATATTCTTTTTTTTTACTTTTTTTGGAAGATTCACAAAGGAAAGAACAATAGAAAGTATAAACAGGAAGAACAATTAAAAAAGGTATCTCTCCTTCAACTCAGCATAGTAGTGAGGTTGTAGTTATGGTGAGTTTTCTTGAGAAAATTAGAATACCAAAGTAAGAGACAAGCAGGCTATGTAGAATAAATAACTGAATTTTTCAGTGTCTATATTGCAAATGTGCATCAAAACTTACTTTTCATTTCAGATTGCTTAAATCTTACAGAGAGAAGTCAGCTATTTGTAAAAAAAAAATAAAAAAATCCACCACTTCTTAAAACCGAATCATAGAATCATAGAATCATAGAATCATAGAATGGCCTAGGCTGGAAGGGACCTTAGAGATCATCTAGTCCAACCTCCCTGTCATGGGCAGGGACGCCTCTCAACTAGATCAGGCTGCTCAAGGCTCCATCCAACTTGGCCTTGAACACCTCCAGGAAGGGGGCAGCCACAGCTTCTCTGGGCAATTTATTCCAAAGTCTTGCCGCCCTCGTACTGAAGAAATTCTTCCTAAGGTCCAATCTAAATCTATTCTCCTTCAACTTAAACCTATTTTCCCTTGTCCTATCAGTGGACACTCTTGTAAAAAAGTCCCTCCCCAGCCTTCCTGTAGGTTCCCTTCAGGTACTGGAAGGCAGCTGTTAGGTCCCCCTGAAGTCTTCTCTTTTCCAGACTGAGCAGTCTCAGCTCCTGCAGCCTGTCCTCATAGCAGAGGTGCTCCAGCCCCTGCATCATCCTTGTGGCCCTCCTCTGAACATGCTCCAACAGGTCCATGTCCCTCGTACGGTGGGGGCACCAAAACTGGACACAGTATTCGAGGTGAGGTCTCACAAGAGCAGAGACATTGGATGATGCTTCGCCTGTTCTGCTGAGTGAGGGATATAGAGGACGTATTCACATACCCTGGGAATTACTGACTTAAATTCTGCTATCAGGGAGTCAAAATAATAATCAAAGTGATCCATTCTGGCTTGAAACACAGCACCCAGAACCCATAGCCTGTGAACATCAGAGATGTAAGATGATAGCATATTCTTTGTGCAAGGCTCTTGAAATCATTCTTAATCAGATTTTCTTGGCACAGTCTTGAATCTTCATTCCAACCAAGGATGAAGTGATCCCTTTGTGCCTTCTCTCTTCAGTCACCAAAAAAGCTAACATCTTCCCCAGTCTGGCCAGATCTCAGGGAAAATACTTGTCAGATCTTTAACAGATCTGATTTAATTTCAGTTCTTCAAGGAACTCCTCCCAAAATGATCATGGCCTTAAGCTATCTTGCATGAGTTTCGTTACACCTCCTCTTATGAATAGGTTTGAAAGTGTCTTTAGGATGACCATCAGTACTGAATCAGACATGAACACCAGGTGATTTAGAGGTTCTTTATTCTGTCAGAAACCTTAGATTTTTCAATACTTTAATAAATTTATTTTCCCTTAGCATCAAAGTTTTATTAAGAGTTGTTACTACTGTGCTTGGCTCTGGAGTAAACTAAATACTTTCTTCCAGCACAAGTCTTGGATGTTGTTCTGGAGACAGTTCTCTGCTGGAACCATCCTCAATAGCCTACGTGGATAAAACTTCAGAAATATTGTCACCTCCTGCCCTACTTTGCCCCTTCAGACACCTCATTAATCTTCATGACAAATTCTAGGAAATGCTCCAAAAGACTGTAGTTTCAGGCTTAAGAATATCCAAGTAAGCTTCAGTATGATTCTCACCTTATATTTAACACTCTGAACTGGGAAAGCAACTAAATAAACACATTTATCTCTTTGGACCCCAAAAGGCACCACGTAGAGCTCAATGGATGCTGGAGATTAGCTGACTCCTATTCATGCAAGTTAGGGGAAGCAACCTTTGCAACAGGTTTACCTTAGAGGGAGGTAATCACAGCAAAACAGACACTCCCAGGAACTGAGAAAACAGTTCAAACAGCAAGGATGAGCATCTGTACAAGTATAATTGTAAATAGTAGAAGTAGGACAGAGGTAATGGGGAATTGGTGCTGTTGTAGTGCCAAATGGCTCAGCTCACATCATTTAAACCAAAGCATGATCAAAGCAACTTACTGATTTACTTATAATACATAGTTAGCTGGCAATCAGATGAACTATATGTTCAGGATCAATATCAGTCATGCAGTATTTAAACTGCAATACTAGACACTCAGAAAATGTGAACTAACTTCTTTACCTTTCTGAGCACCCTTCTTGAGCAAATCCCTAAAAGTTCTCGTCACAGACACACGCATACACACAAGCAAAGATACAGGCACTCACTATCTCACAGTTTATACCAGTCACCATCACCACCTCCCCACTGCTGGAAGCTCCACTGGTTGCACACTCCTCCTGCAGCAAATACAGTATTTCCTGCTGTCTCCACGTAGAACTTCTCTTTTTATCATTAAGATCTTTATTTTCACAAATTCGAGTGGAAAGAGAAATGCTTTTAAAGAAGAGGCATGTGTTTTGTGGATGAGCAAAGGTAGACTAGCATGCTGCGTGATATAAATCATAAATCATAAATAAAAGGGACTTTTGTAAGCTTTAGACTAGATAAAAACACAAAATAAATCATGAATGTTTTATGTTATAAAAGATAACACTGTATTATACAACAAAACATCCAAGACTAAGAGCGTTACCCAAAATCACTGTTGAAAAGCTGTCATTTATGATACTCTTTAAAATATAAACATTAGTGGGAAAAAAATTGTATTAGTTTTTAAGAATTCTGATCATATTGAATAATTGCATAGTACCAAAAGTTTTCTGTTGTATGTTCGTGTATATGTTAACTAAAGAGAACAGTAGTTAACTATTACCCTTTTTCTGTAGAGCTCTTTCTTTAGCAAGAGATTCTTCTTGATATCTGTGTCCATAACCTATTTAGGTCACATTCGTTCCACTTGAGTAATCATCTTTTCAGTTCAAAATGTAATGTTGCAGATCACTAGATCAAGGTCGTCGTTTTGCACCTATTCACAGCAGCATCTGTAAATCTTGAACAAAATGGTCAGAGTACCTGTCAGCAACAGCTTCAATAACAGCAAAATCAGCAGAGAGTCTTACAGGGAAAAAAAGTATAAATTTTATGATGATATATGTAGAACTCCTACCCTTCTTCATAGGTTTAAATACTGAATTGTTGAGCTGTGAGGAAAAAAAGTTGCCTTTGATGGAAAAGTCTACACTGAATACAGAGGTGGGGTCTGGGACAAGGGAGACATGTTTAGACATTTGGATCTGCTTCTGAAGCAATTTTCACTTTGTTTATACCAAAATTGCTGCTTTTATACTTAACTGAAATGAATACATTTCTCTCAT